>NC_056733.1:454313091-454460591 GCF_019279795.1 Protopterus annectens | reverse complement strand
TGTCTTAGGTACAGAACTCCAGCCCACTCCAAGCCAGCAATCACCAGCCTACGCACATTTAACCATGCCCAATAAAAACAAAATAAAACACCTTATATTTTCATTCTTTCCTGTCCCAATTACAATAAATTTAAACAAAATTACAATACATTTAAACTTAAAGAAGAAACTCACAACTTGCCTGCCCTACTGCTTCTCGTTTCATCTCTGGACTTTCCCACAAACCTAATAGTTAATATCCGACCTGGCCCCTGCTGCTAGCAGTCTAGCAGAAGCCAAGTGTTGACTTCAGAACTTTAAAGCCTACCTGTCCCCTGTTCTGTTTGGTCATGATGAATGACTGGACATTCTCCTACAGGCCACCAGTGTGTACAGGAATCCAAGAGGATTCAGCAATTGTTTGCTGTTAGAAACAAAGTGGTCCCAGCTCACAGCTTTGCAGAGAAGTATAATGTCAAACATTTCTGACACAGTTTAATCACCGACATGAGTTATTTACCAGGACTTCACAATGGGCAGGGCAAAATGAAACCAAGATGCAAACTTCGGGTTGGTTTCACACTGCAAAGCTTTTATCCCTTATGGTTGCTGTAGCATAAGACGGTCAGCAGCCCAGAAGGAAACAAAAAAGAGAAAACACTTTTTTTACTTTCCTTTTGTCCTCCTTTCTTTTTTTTTTAAACATTGCATGAAGACAAACATGGTATTATTTAGAATAGCGAACAACTCACTTCAGGTAATGACTCAGTGCCAATAGATCAGAAAAGTTAATGTAAATATATTAAATTAAATAACTGGAGCTGGAACAAGTCTTTATTCAGTTAAAAACACAGATGAGCACTTTTGTTTATTAAATTTATGAACTTCTTCAGATCCATCTATTTTCGTTAACTTTTCTGATCTATTGGCACAGAGTAGTTACCTGCAGTGAGTTCATTTTGGTTAGTTCATTGTTTGGCGTTTTTGGTGATTATTTAGGATAGGACAGCAGGCAGTCAGGCACAACTACACAATGCAGAAACTCACTAGAAAATGGGCTCTAGACGTAACTTGACAAAAGACATTGTCACTTTAAGTAATCAGGGTTTGCAATGTACGAAAAAACTTATACCACTCCACATGCAGCTGGGTGAGAGAATGTTAGAATTGCTAGCTGCAATCTCCTACAGATGTAACATCTGTCAAGTCTCACAAACGAAAGGTTGATGTGACATTCTTTGGTTGGCTGCTCATCTGCTGCAAGTCACAGGCGGGTGCGGGCTGCAACTGTAAACAACCCCCCCCCAACTCTCTGACTCTGACTGACTAAAGAAAAAAATTGGGATTTAAAGGGGCCACTTGGAAATTCGTGGCACCCTATTATTTAGCACCTCAAAATGGGAAATACCAAGGAATTCAGTATGGTTGAGAGGTCTGGGTATGAGCTGTTAAAAGGAGAAGCTATATTAAGCAAATTATAACGTGACTGAGAACTGAGGACTGATGCAAAAGAACCTGCCATTTGAGGGAACATATGGCTGTTACTAGTAAGGGAAAGAGAGTTATGGAGCTCAGGTTAGGTGATATGTTGGGATGCGAGCTAATAACATTTAGCTGATGAGAGGAAGTGAGCCTTTAGTTTTGTCCTGAATTTTGCGAAAAACTGAATTTAGTTTTGGGAGTTTGGTTGCAGTGTGGGGGCAAAATCAAAGTCAAGTCAAAGAAAACTTTATTCTCATTCAGAACTACACAGCAGTGTAGCTGAACAAAATTACAATGCTTCATTCTCAGCACAGGAAACAGTTGCACATATAGATAGAGAAAACTTAATAAAATGTCACAGTAGAAATTTAATAAGTAGCAATTTGTAAGTAAGGTAGGATATCAGTGACCCACACCCATCCCAGAACAGGAGACAAGGAACAATATGAAGGTTGTTGTTCTTCTTCCGACTTTTCCTGGTTAGGGGTCGCCACAGTGGAACTCCAGTCCACTAATGATTGGCAGTAGATTTTTACAGTGCTGAGGTGCCAGCCCGATGCCCAACCTTCAATGAAGGCACGCCCATTCACACATGTCTTTCGAACGCCACTCGACCATGGGGAGGACATGCAGACTCCACACAGAAGGCACTCCAACTGAGAATTGAACAGGAGAACCTCTTGCTGTGAGGCGACAATTTTACCACTGCACCACCGTGACTATAAGGAACAATATGAAGGTAATATTGTCAAAGTAAAATTGAAACAATAGCAGCATATCTATGATTAGACTGAATTATTGCACAGTTTGTATATTGCACTTTACAGTCATTCAGTGTGTAGGTGAGCCACCTTAGTATTGCACTTAGTTATTGCACATCCATAAAATAAGCCCCTTGATAGGCTAGTTATGTAACAGACGTCATGGTTCATTTTTCCAAAGAGTTCAACAGTCTAATGGAGAGCGGAAAGAAACTGTTTGTTAGTCTGGTGGTATTACTATGCAGGCTTCTGTATCTCCTGACAGAAGATAGGTAAGAGTACAGACCATTGGCAGGATGTGTTGGATTGCTGGAAATCTTTGTGGCCCTGTCTCTGCACCGGCATTTGTTTAGATCTTCCAGAGGAGTAAGGGAGGTTCCAATGATTCTTTCCGCTAATTTTACAACTCTCTTGAGAGCATTCCAATCCTGATTATTACAGCTCCCATACCAGACTGCAATGCTGTTGATCAGGACACTTTCAATGGTGCATCTATAAAAGTTTCCTTTGAAAGTGCAAGCATTGGTGAGCTTTTTTGACTGTGCTGGATACATGGCCTGACCAGGATAAGTTCTCCGTGAGATGAAGACCCAAGAACTTTGTACTCTTGACCCTTGCCACTGTCATCCCTTTCATCACTGGAGGTTTGTGTGGTACTTGAGATCTTCTGAAATCAACAATCAACTCCTTTGCCTTGCTGAAATTCAGTGTTAGATTGTTGCTGTCACATCAGACCAGTAGTTGATCAATGTCCTTCGTGTAGGCCTCCTCCTGTCCGTCTTTGACAAGACCTATAACAGTGGTGTCATCCATGAATTTGATGATCCTATTCATCTCATGTGTGGCCATGCAGTCATGTGTCAGCAGAGTGAAAAGGGGAGGGCTTAAGACACACCCCTGTGGTACTCCTGTGTTCAGGGTGATACTTCCGGAGCTGTTGTCTCCCACATGAACCTTTTGAGGCCTTGCAGTAAGGAAGCTCAGAAACCAATTGCATAAATGAGGGTCTATGCCCAGTTGAAGTAGCTTCAATATCATATTCTGAGAGATGACAGTGTTAAGGCAGAAATGAAATCGATGAATAGCAGTCTTGCATAGCAGTTTTTGCCTTCTAAGTGAGTCAGTGTTTCACGAAGAGCTAGTGAGATAGCATCCCCTGTACTGCGGTTTGTCCTGTATGTGAATTGCAGTGCATCCAGTGACACAGGTAAGATTGAGGCTATATGAACATTGACCAGCCTCTCCAGGCACTTCATTACCGTTGAGGTTAAAGCAACTTGTCAGTAGTCATTCAGAGTTGTTGGCTGTGGTTTCTTGGGTAGAGAAATGATAGTCATCTCCTTGAAGCATTTCAGAACACTGGCTAGACAGAATGAAGTATTGAAGAGGTCAGTGAGTACTGGAGCCAGTTCTGTCACACATTCTCTTAGTACCATGCCCATGATGTTGTCAGGGCCAGCTGCTTTCCTTGGGTTGACATGTTTTAGGGTTCTGGTGACCGATTGTATTGAAGCTCAGCACTGCTGCATCCTTGTCTTCAGGGATTCTGCATGCTGTTGTTTTATTGTCAGCATCAAACCTACTGAAGACTTTGTTCAGTTGATTCAGAAACGCGATGCTATCATCACATGAAGCTGATGTAGGCTTCTCTTCGGTGATGGTTTGAATTCCTTTACATAGTTGCCTGGTATCCTTCTGGTCCCTGAAGTGACTTTGGATTTTTCTGCCATAGGATCTTTTCACCTCTTTGATACCTTTGTTCAGTTTGGCTCTGGCCACACTTAAAGCTTCCATATCTTGGGATTTGAAAGCTGCATTTCTTACCTTCAAGAGCTCATACATCTCACTAGTTAGCCAAAGTTTTTGATTTGCCCATATGGTGATGAGTTTGGTGTTTGTTATATCCTCCACACACTTAGAAATGTAAGCTGTAACTGACTCAGTGTATGTGTCCAAGTCAACATGGTTGTTTGTCACAGCAGCCTCTCTAAACACTGATCAGTCTGTACAGTCGAAGCAGTCCTGTAGAGGTGAGATTGCTCCCTCAGGCCAGATCCTTATTTGTTTTCTAGTCAGTGTACTGGTTTTCAGTATGGATTTATAAACTGGAAATTGCAATGAGGGCTAGGTGGTCAGAGCTCCCCAGATGTGGATAAGGTTTTTCTTTATATGCACCTTTGATGCTGGTGTAGACCTTATCCAGTACATTTACCCCCTTGTGGCAAAGTTTACATGCTGGTGGTAGTGGGGTAATACAGTCTTTAGGTTAGCCTGCTTGAAGTCTCCTGCATTTACTACTGGATTTCTGTTTTGCAGGTCACTTATAGACTGATATAAGGTGGACAGAGAGTCACTGATATTTGCATCAGGTGGGATGTAGACTGCTGTGATGCATATTCCATTGAAAATGGTTGTGGTTTCTGAGGCTGTAGGAGATATGTTACCTAATTAGTTTTGCTGCTGGGGCACAGAAAGCCTAGTTGACTAGGAGCTTGAATAGTTGGGATCCTAGGAAATGGTAATCCTTGTGCTGAACATGGAACCATTTTACTTTTTTTCAGTATTTTATAGTGGTTATTTAAGGGTACGGGATAATAACACTACAGATATTATTGTTTATTATTTGAATGCCTTTAAGCTTGTGGGCCCTATCTGTGAGCCAGTTGACAACCAATCTGATGAGATAGGGATTAACATCAAGTTGTGTTAGCTTTTCGATGATGACCGAATGAGGGGATTGTATCAAAGGCCTTGGCTAGGTCAAGGTAAGCTGTATGTACTGACTCTGCCTCATCCAGGGCCATGGTGACAGTCTTAAAGAAGTAAACTAGGTTCAATAGGCAAGATCTGCCCCTGATGAATCTGAATTGAGTGGGATTGAGTTCTTGGAGATTGCCCATGTCCTTGTTTATGAGATCCATAATAATAACGCTCCATGGCTTTACAGATCAGACTTGTCAAGCTAATGTTGTGATAGTTTCCCAGGTCAGTAGTGGCACCACCTTTGTGCAAGGGGATGACAATGGCAGTTCTCCACTCTGCTGGAATGAAGCTTGTAATTAGGCTGTGGTTGAATAGGGTGCTCAATGACGAATCTAGTTCCTGCTGGATATGGTGCAGAATACAGCCTGGGGTACTATAAGGTCACATGGAATTTGTGTTCTTTACCTTGGATAGGGCCTTTAACACTTGATCTATGGAGATGTGAGGTGTGGGGCAAGTATAGAGGATGTTGACTGGGCCTTTGGGGGGGCAATAAAGGGGTGAAGTTTGTGTTGAACCTATAAGCTAGCAGGTTGGCTAAGTCAGCAGGATCAGTGTAAGTGGTACCATTAAGTACTAATTTGGAACAAATTTGGGCTTTGCCATGGAGGTTTCTAATGTAACTGAAGAAGGACTTGTGGTTTCCCTTTATTTGAGAGGTTAATTTCAACTCATAATTGGCTTTGGAGTTTTTCACTAGTGATTTAATTTGCTTGTTAAGGCGGTCGAGGGAATTTTTCTGATTTGGAATTTGTTCCTTTTTTTCCTTGGACAACAGTTTCTTCCTTTTGTTGCAAAGCCTGTTGATAGAGGATATCTACCAGACAGGTTTGTGTTTCATTGAGGAGCAGGTTTTAGTTCTGTTGGGAATGGCTGAGTCCACACACTTGCACAAGTGCTTGTATACTGCACTGGAGTACTGTTCATCATAACTGTCTGCATCCTGTGAGGGTGGTGGTGGTGTGAAACTGTTGATACCCTCCTTTAGGAGGTTGTAGTCAGCTTCTGAGAATTTTTTTAACCTGGTCATGGCTGGTGGAAGGGTTGAGCAAGATAGAACCTTCAAATGAGATAGACCAATGATCTGATCTCACCAGGGAAGGACTTACTATGGGCGTGGTGTAGCGGTCACCCATGTTGGTGAGAACAAAGTCCAGAATGTTATCTCCTCTTGTAGGGGATGAGATGAGCTGGTCTAGTGCATTAGAACTGATGAAGTCAAGGAATCGTTGGGTGAGTGCATTAGTGCAGGAATAGTTCACCTAGTCTAGTTAGGGTAGTTGAAGTCACCAAGGATCAGGGTGTTAGGGGCTAGCTTGATGAAGTCAAGTAGGTCCAACTAGGAGGAGTTGGTGTTCTGAGTCATGGAGTGGGGTCTATAGCTGTCTATAACTTGGATAGGTGTCTTGCCAATTGTTAGTTGCACCTGGAGTAGTTCTAGTGCGTCATGCTGGCAAACCAGTCTGGAGGCGTGCTTGTCTTTAATGAAGATAGAGTCTTCCCGACCTCATTTTGGGGTCAGAATGTGTAGAATGAGGTATAGCCTGGTAAGACAGGGGTGCTCTCTGCAGTCTTGAACCAAGTTTATGTGACTGCACAGATGTCAGCATCTTCCAGTCAAGGAGAGCCTCCAGTGAGTGCATTTTCAGGTTAAGGCTGCTAGTGTTAAGCAGCATGACCTTCAATTTGCTTTTTGACAGACCTTTTATGTTGGAAGATTTGTCTGTGGGACATTGTCTAAAAAAGGCACAATGGGGGAGGGAAGATTCTTGGCCAGAATCCAAAATCCCAGGGGTGAAAAGTGGAGGCCATCTCTGACAAAGCATCGAGGCCTGTCAAGCATGTCATCCCAGGCAGACAGATACTGGATCCACTTGGAGTGGCATCAGAATTAAGCCAATTGATGAAGTCAATTATTTTATGTTGGTATTGTCCTATCATTCTTGGTGAAGGTAGGATGCTGCTTAGGGCTAGGATCATACCTGCATGGAACACATACTCTGAGATCTCAATCATGTCTCTCTTCATATAGTCCAGTGCAGTACATCTCAAGTCATTTACACCAACATGGATAATGACAGAGTCATACTTGTACTTGTTGGGAGAGACATAAGTGCATGTGTGATGTGGCAGATTCTGGCACCTGACAGACAACTGATCATGATTTTCTCTTTGTCGAGCATGGTGAGGGGGACATTGGTGTGTCTCACACTTGAGTCACCAGTGATTAGTATGTTTGGTTTATTGTTACACCTTATGGGCTGTGTGGGTTTTTTGTTATGCCTTATGGTCTGTGTTTGTGAGACACTGGTGTGTTATCTGCCTGTCTGCGATGTGTTTGGTGTTGTGTGTGGAATGCCTGTGAGTGTGTTTTGCAGGTCTCTGCTGTTTAGGTAAGCTTTTATTGATGACCTCTACATATGCGTGTGTGTGTGTGTGAGAGTGTGTGTGTGTGTGTGTGTGTGTGTGTGTGTGTGTGTGTGTGTGTGTGTGTGTGTGTGTGTGTGTGTGTTGTGCTTGGCTATCTGATGTTGGTGGTGTGATGTTTGTGCTGGCAATCTCCTCTTTGTCAGGAGTATTGACTGTGGTGTGAGTGAGCATGGGTTCCAGGTTGCTGATATAGGTGCATTTCTCACAAGTAGACGAATTATGTGCTAGGAGAATAGTGTTTTCAGTGAACACGAGGCAGTTACTACACTGTCTCAGTATGCCAGTGTCGACCAGACTGGTAGGAGAAATTGACAGGAATTGTCCAGACACAGTGTTCTGAAACTTGGATGGACTTATGGAGAGAGTTTTGATAAGGTGTTTGTCCACAAGAGTGTAGACCACAAAAACCTTCTTAAATGCAAAATAACTGGCCGGAAGCCCAAGTGCTAAAGCCAAAACTAAGAGGCTTAAAATAACATGCAAATTTAATCAGGCTACTAACAAGAATTATAAATCCAAAAGAATAAAAGAACTTGAACTCTTAAGAGCAAGCAGCAAAGCAAAATAACACAATTACAATAAAAGCAGCTGAATAAAGTGTAATTTTTTAAGTGGAGAGGGAGGAAACAGAAGATCATTCAGGATTCAGAAACTAATGGGGTTGGCCTTCTCAAATGCTGTCTCTGTACACAGCAGAATAAACTGATGAGATAGGACTGAGAGGAGTGTCCAAAATCAAAGAAGCAAGGCAGCAGTCTTCCCAAATGATCACACTGTACTCAGTAGAGTGAGCAAATGAGATGGGACTGGGAGGAGTGTTCAAAATCAAATTACTGATAAAAAAAACACAGGTCCAGTTGTCTGAATAAAATCATTTATTCAAGATACAAAGCTTTCAAGCCACTCAGGACTCTTCTCAGAGTGTTACAATAGAATTGCACTCACCTCATATATAAACTTAAAAACAGCCTATCAAATTAAGATTTAACAATCATATTACTAATTGTTTCATAGAAGCAGCTCAACAAATTTCAACATGGTATAGACAAATAAAAACATAAATAATAATATAAAAGCTCCTAAGTCACATAAGTTTGTCTATCTTTTAAAAAGTGGTTTCACGCTATTTTTTATATTAAGACCTAGTAGCTTGTCTACTCTAAAATAATTGATGTATCTGTATTCTATAAGTTCTTTTTTATTAATTAAATCACCCCCACATTTATTCAAATACACTTTTTGCAATACTCTAAACTTTAAAGTGTGTCCATTACCAAAAAACAAAACATGTTTAGCTAGTGCATTAGTTTCTACTTTTCTCCTAAATTCTGATAAGTGATAGAGATCCTTAAAACAAAAATAATGCTTTCCATTTCTCTCCCTCTTATAAATAAAATGTGGAGATTCACCTACAACTCTCTTCACTTCTGACTCACACTCCAAAATACCCAAGTATGCATCTATCATATATAAACCAAAATACTGGCAAGGGTTAGATAGTTAGGGAAAGCATATATATTTTTGATGGAAGTTCTCAAATGAAACAAACACCTTTACTAAGAGGTTACTTCTTAACCTTTTTGGATGAATGCCAACACAAAATTAAAGGGGAAGGCAGTCAATATACAAGCCTTTGGCCTTGGGGAAAAAAAAACAGTAAATGATCCATAAATTTCAGATAATGACCATAACAGAGTTGGGTTTTATGCATGCATGCATGCAGTGTGAGCACCTTATTGAAGAATTCTTTGTAAACAAGAAATGTTTTAATATGCATCTTAGATAGAATATGGGAGAAAATTACTAGCAATAGAAGTAATAGGGGGACTTCATGCAGTTCATGTAAACACTGTAGGTTTATGGCAAATATTCCAGTTTTCTTGTGTGTTAATATATAAAAAATCATATTATGCACCTGGATATTTTAATTGTAAGTCAAAATGCATAGCGTATATACTGTTAGCTATATCAGACGTGAAGAGCCTTCTAAGTGGGAAAGATTAAATGCTGTGTGCAGAAAATAATTTAAGAACCCAATAATGCAGTCAGCATTAGGAATGTTGACTGCATTATTAGGTTCTGTAGTCAGCATTAGGGATTAAAAGCCTTGTTCAAAAGTAATTTGACTTCTCATTTTAAGATAGTTGATGTGCATTTACAGTTCTTGATGACCATATGAATGTAAAAGCAGTTTTAAGGAAAACACATTTAAAGCATTAACTGGCTTAATGTACTTATACATTTTCTGTTATATATGTTACCCAATACATTTTATTAATTGGCAGTGTTTTTTTGCTAGTTACAGTCTGAAGAAGATTCTTTGTTGGAAGTGAATGTGCTTATAGGCTTCCATTTAAAATCAATATATTTACTGTTTAATTCTTGTCCACACATTTTTTTATGTTGTGGTTATTTCTTGTTAGCATTTCCCTATAATTCCTTATATATATTCACTCTGATTTGTTGGGCTGTATGGTGCTGCATTTTGGTTGTTTCCTTTGTGCAGCATTACATCATTATCTCCAAATCTGTACTCATATCCCTCTTCCTATTTCTTTGGTTCTCACTTGTTTATTTTTTTACAAGGCTGTCACAATGAAGTGGTTTAACGTTCCACACCTGCATTTGTTACATAGAAGAGCAGAAGGCACTTAACAACCCCCTATTCCTCTGGGACCTATGATGTAATTAATGCATGAATTCAAAATGGAGTTCATCCTTCCACAAGTAGATTTGACCAGTTCAATACCAAACTTGTCAGATAATCACCCTGCCAGATTTCTTTGGATTTCCTTTATTGCCATTAGTGTTTCTTAGCACACTTAGGTAAGAGTGCACTTTCCCAAATCATCCTGGCAGAAAGGTCAGTATGTGTTTCTGAAGTTTTGTTCAAGTATCTACATTATATTAATATATTTATTTTATTTATTTATTGACATTAGATTACTGGGAAAGTCAGATTTTCAGGGGAGGCCTGGGAGAAAAGCTTCAAGTTATTATAAAATGTTTGAAGAAGAATAATTCTACAATCTGGAAAAATAAAACAAAAAAATTGCAGTTTGAATAATTATAAAAAAAAAATGCCATAATAATAATAATAATAAAAACATTGGTTAAGAATCAATACAAGGTATATGTCAATCATTTAATATTTAGAGAATTTCTACACAGTTTGTAGAGAAATTAAAAGTAAGTTAGAGTAATACAAACAGGAATTGCACTATGAAGTCAGGGAAAAACAAGATTATGGTATATTTAAAGAGAAAGTCCGAGAAGAGAGTTGGATAGCAGTAAGGAAGTAAGTAAAGAATGGAGAGCAAACAGGTATGAGGAATGAAAAGTATTTGATCACATTTAGGGATATAGTTTATTCTGGTTTTGTGCAAGAAACCATACCTTTCGTCCACCTAACCTATACCGAAATACTAAAGGCAGAGGCATGTCCATGTTCATTAAGGATATCCACACCTCCAGGCTAGTTACTCAGCATAATGCATCTGAGATTATCCAAGTGCAACTAACTCTGGGCAAGACTGTAATCCAAATTGTAGCTTGCTACAGACCCCTCACCATGCCCCAGGATTCCCACTCCTCATTTCTTGATACACTGGAAAATATTAGGGTACAACCCAACACCCTAATAATGGGCGATTTCAACTACCCCACCATTAACTGGGAAAACTACTCATGTACCAACTCTTTTCCTCAATGTTTTCTGGAAGTTATAAATTCCAGTGCCTTGGATCAACTTATCCACACCCCCATCAGGGGCAGCAATATCCTAGACCTGGTCATTACCAACATGGGTGACCAGTGTTCCATACCAGAGGTCAATTCCTTGTTGGTCAGATCTGACCACAAGCTAATCACCCTAGACATCCACATCCTGCCCCCACCCCCATTAGGGAAACCACCATAAAAAATTTCTCCAAAGCCAACTTCACGCATCTTAAGACAGAAGTGGCAAACTTCACAACACCCATGCAGACGGACAATAGAGGTACGACTGCTAAATCCTACACAAATGCACCTTATAAGCACTTACAAGAGTGCGTGGATCATGCAATCCCTAACAGAACCAAGATGCTATCCTCCAAAAAAAGGAAGCTAATCTGGTAGTACCTACCATAAACCAACAGAAGAAAGAAACTGTTGCAAAAAAGAGTAAAATCCAATGAATGAAGGAACTCCCTGATCAGCCTCAGTAAGAAGCTGAGATCCCTCATAAAATCCTCGAAAGCTAGTTATAAAAACAAAATCGCCACTGATTCTAAAGACAACCACAAAGCATTCTATAGCTATGTCAAAAAATTTCAGTGGCAATACTCAAATCTGCTCTGAGTTACAGCACAATGGCACTGAATATACAGAACCAACTGATATTGCCAACATCCTGGCAAATAGGTTCAATGCTAACTTTATCCCCCCCACCCCCAAAGGGCCCATCTTTATACCGGAAGAATGTAAAGTTTCTGCAATCATGGCAGCACAGGTAAAAACCACACTCTCCAAAGCCAAGAATACAGCATCCATGCGACCTGACAACATCCCAGGCTGCATTCTACACAAACTACAGAATGAACTGGCACCCCACCTAAGTACCATGTTCAATCATAGCCTCACCTCAGGCTTTGTGCCCACTGAATGGCACACAGCAACAGTTATCCCACTCCTCAAAGGGGAGCCACCATGGACCCCAGGAACTACCGCCCCATTAGCCTGACGAGCCTGGTCTGCAAGGCTATGGAATGTATCATCATGGAACTTATAAACAATGACATTGGCAATCTCCAACCTCTGGACCCCATCCAGTTCGGGTTTGTAAAAGCAGATCATGTCTCCTAAACCTGATAGACTTCTTTGAAGCAGTCACCAAAGCCGTAGATGAAGGTAAGGTGGTTCACACAGCCTATCTAGATCTTGCCAAGGCTTTCAACACCATCCCCCACTCTGGAATTATAGATAAACTGACTAAACTAGGTATAAATCCCTGTGTCACAAGATGGATTGCCAAATGGCTCACTGACAGAACCCACACTGTGAAAGTAGCAGACTCCAAATCCGACTTCTGACCAGTGACAACTGGAGTACCACAGGGTTCAGTCCTGGGTCCTCTCCTGTTTGGGATCTACTTCTCTGAAGTACAAGCTAACACAGAAGGTCTTTGGCTAATGAAGTTAACAGATGACTGCACACTAGGATCCATAATCGAAACTCCTAATGATGTGGAAATCTTACAAAAGGGCCTCATTGAGACAGATGTCTGGTGTCAAAGCCATGGCTTCAAGCTTAGTGCCAAAAAGTACATTGTCATCCCTTTTGGTAAAAACTCTGTACCCATGAACTACCACATAGGTGGTAGTCTACTTAACACCGAAAGTGTGATAAGAGACCTTGGGACACAGGTGGACAGTAGTCTCTCCTTTGATAATTACATTGCCACAGTAGTCAGGAAATCCTTCTACATGGCACACCTCATCACAAAAGGTTTCTCGTCCAGGAAAAAAGCGGTCATTGTTCCCCTCTACTCGTCACTCATTAGACCCATTATGAATACAGCACCCCTTTTGATATGTACCTCACAACAACTGGAAAGTTCAGAGAAATATCTCACAAAGAGGATTACTAGCCTCAAACAGATGCCCTACACAGACCATCTCAAAAAACTCCAGCTTTACTCTGTTGCATATTGCCTACTCAGAGGCGATCTCTGCATAACATACAAAGCTATGTCAAACCCAGAGCTGTTGGACATGCTCCACTTAAAGAAATCCCAATCCCTCCAAGCTACATGCTCTAGGGACATAAACCTTGTCACCACAATAAACAGAAAATGCTGGAGGGATAGATTTCTGTCCCAGAGACTTCCCATACTCTAGAACAAACTACCTATCTATAGCAAACAAAGCTCCTCATTAGCACTCTTCAAGAAAAATCTTGATAATTGGATGGGAGATAGGAAATTAACCCTGGGGATCACTTCTGTGGCTGTGCTCGACAGGGGCACATGAAAATAATTTTCTTGGGTGGCGAAAGCCAGGGTACCTTTTGGCTAGGCTTATATAGGCCCTAGGGCCAATATCCTAGTACCTACCTATGAACCTATGAACCAAGCCAGAGTTTAGCTAGGAAGTCTTTCAGAGTGGTTTCGAAAGATGTACACAGATAGGGAATTCCAGGCCTTAGCAACCTTGTATGAGTAAAGACAGTGCCCAGCAGATATGCTAGGTTTGCAGACATACATGAGTTTTTGGTCACTGGATTGCAATGACCAACTGGGAACATAGTCGTGTTGAATGTTTTTTAGTGCTGGAAAAGCAGATGGATGCTGGATAATTTTATAGGTGTTAAGAAGTTGTGTATCTGATAGTTGATGAGACAGTTCTAACCAATTTAAGATTTTCAGTGCTATACAATGGGTGGGTTCTGAAAAGGGTATTTGCTGCAAATTTAACAACTTAGTTACAGCGTTATACAAGTTTAAATTTTGTGAAGCCTGGAGGTTAGTAAGAATGTGAGCATCATAAAGAAAGTGGTGAAGGCGGTAAGTAGTTGCAAGTGTAGTTTTAGTTGCATCGGTGTGAACATTTTTGGCTCTGTAAAGCATCCCTAGTTTTGGTGAGTTTTCTTATGCAATTTTGTATATGCAGGTCAAATGTAAGATTATTATCAACTATCACCCCTAATACTTTCCTATGAGATGTGACTTCAATGGTTGTATTATCAAGAGAGAGGACTTTAAATTTAGTATTTTCATGAGACAGTGATTTAGGGAAAAAAGGTAGTTTGTTTTTTTTTGGGTTAAGCATGAGCTGTCAGTTACAAAGCCATGTTTCAGTAGTTGCTAAAGCTTCCCGAGTAATTTTTTGGAGGTGTACCATGTTGTCAGATGTACAAATGAGAGTGGAATCATCTGTGTATTGTATTAGAGTGGCCTGTTGTGTGCAAGTATAGGAGGGCTGGTCAAAATGTTAAAAGAGAAGAAGACCAAGGATAAAGCCTTGGGGTACACCTATAGTGACTGGGAGGTAAGGAGAGAGTGTAGAGTGCCATTTTACTAACTGATAGGTATTGGACAGGCTGCTTTTGAATGACAGAAGGGTGGGCTGATACAGTCCTAGTGAGGACATTTGAAGAAGTTTGCTGTGACAAACTGTGTTGAAGGCTTTAGATACATCTAGAAATAAGGAAGAGATTAGTTTGCCATTATCTCTAACTTTACTGACAGTATCTATATAAGTTACATGGGCAGTGCTAATACTATGGGAAGGATGGAAACCACGTTGTGTAAGGGATAGGAGTTCTTCCTGCAGGAAATAGCCTAGCAATTGTTTTTGAATAAATTTTTTCAAGTATTTTGGAGAGGGGAGATAAGATCTCTATAGGTCTAAAGTTATTCATGTCTGTTGAATTTTCTCCTTTGTGGAGAGGGATAATGTATGACGTTTTCCCCAGAGAGAGGGCATGTGTTATTCCTTGGCTTGATTGACCTGTTTATTATGACTGAGACAGGATAAGCAATGCTATGAGCTGTTATTTTTAGGTACTTGCTTTGGAGGTCATCAGCTGAAGAACAGCATGGTATAAGTTTGTTTAAGAGTAGTTTTATATATGGGATATGGGCACATGTTTGAAGGTGAAAGTGAATGAGGTGATATGTGGCTGTTAGTCAGGGTTGGGATTAGATGCTGAAGAATCCTTGGTTAGAGATGCTATACTATCTATAAAATAAGAGTTGAGCTGCTTTGAAGTTTCAAGTGGTGAGTTGTCATGAGAGGGCTTTGGATTGAATTTTTGGCTGGGATGTAAGATTTCTTTAATGGATGTCCAAAATGTTTTAGGTTTGTGTTTGTATTATTTTTAAAGCTATTATAGTATTGTTGTTTGTCTTCAATTATTAACTGTTTAGTCTGATTGTGAAGCAGTCTGACATTTCCAAGATATTGAGGTGCTTTATATTGTTTTTTTCTCTTCAATTATTAACTGTTTAGACTGATTGTGAAGCAGTCTGACATTTCCAAGATATTGAGGTGCTTCATATTGTTTTTTTGTCTTCAATTATTAACTGTTTAGTCTGATTGTGAAGCAGTCTGACATTTCCAAGATATTGAGGTGCTTTATATTGTTTTTTTGTCTTCAATTATTAACTGTTTAGTCTGATTGTGAAGCAGTCTGACATTTCCAAGATATTGAGGTGCTTTATATTGTTTTTTTCTCTTCAATTATTAACTGTTTAGTCTGATTGTGAAGCAGTCTGACATTTCCAAGATATTGAGGTGCTTTATATTGTTTTTTTGTCTTCAATTATTAACTGTTTAGTCTGATTGTGAAGCAGTCTGACATTTCCAAGATATTGAGGTGCTTTATATTGTTTTTTTGTCTTCAATTATTAACTGTTTAGTCTGATTGTGAAGCAGTCTGACATTTCCAAGATATTGAGGTGCTTTATATTGTTTTTGTCTTCAATTATTAACTGTTTAGTCTGATTGTGAAGCAGTCTGACATTTCCAAGATATTGAGGTGCTTTATATTGTTTTTTGTCTTCAATTATTAACTGTTTAGTCTGATTGTGAAGCAGTCTGACATTTCCAAGATATTGAGGTGCTTTATATTGTTTTTTTGTCTTCAATTATTAACTGTTTAGTCTGATTGTGAAGCAGTCTGACATTTCCAAGATATTGAGGTGCTGTATATTGTTTTTTTCTCTTCAATTATTAACTGTTTAGACTGATTGTGAAGCAGTCTGACATTTCCAAGATATTGAGGTGCTTTATATTGTTTTTTTGTCTTCAATTATTAACTGTTTAGTCTGATTGTGAAGCAGTCTGACATTTCCAAGATATTGAGGTGCTTTGTATTGTTGCCTTTCTTTTCATGCTTTATCTCTATTCTGCATTAACATTCTACTCTTTTTTGGATCGCCGAATCACTTTATTTGTTTTCAGTTTCTTTCTTCCGTCCAAAGCTATTTAGGATATTTGGAAAAGTTGTACTGAATTCAATTACAACATCATCTAAGGGGATCATTTTAGGAAGTTCCAGTTAACAGATGATAGTATTGTAATGAACTTTTCCGGTTTAAATTTGGAAAGGTTCCATATTGTTTTATAAATATGCTGTTGAACTGGAAGTGTGAGATGTTTAGTCATATGGATTTGGAGATGATCACTGCTGTTGCCAGAATTTATTTTAAACATGTTCTATATGACTTGATGGTGACTGTATCTGTGATAACCATGCTTGACTTATCATGCTGTAGCAAGCCTTACTATAATTAAAGAAGTTGTTACTATGTGGTTAGTGCTGTTTTAAGTATTATTGTAGCTAGCTGAATTTATTTTGTTTGTTTAGAGTACTCCTACAAGCTTTACTATTAATCAAATTGTGACTTCAGTATTCATCACACCCTCCAGCCAAGCATGGTTCCTGAAATTTGTACTTGTGATAATCTTTTGTTCTCCCATGTTTTGCTGTAGATTGTGCCTTCTGTATTACATGCCACCTTCAGCTATATGTTGTTCCTGAAATCCTTATATGGATAAACTTCAGTTTGGCTCTCACATGCTGTGCTGTGTATTGTGCCTTCTGTATTAGATACCACCTTTAGCTCTATCTATCCATCCATTCATCCTTCTCCCTTTTCTCATTTGTACACATGGGAATGGGGTGTCACTTCAACAGTAACAATCATCTAGAGCCACGGTTTACACCACCAGGTGGCCAGCCCTGCCACAGCAGTAGTTCTTCATGCAACAGACTCACACGTATGGCCAATTTAGAGTATACAGTCCACCTACTACATGTCTTTGGAAAGTGGAAGGAAACCGGAGCACACAGAGGAAACCCACACAAGCACAGGGAGGATATGCATGCCACACAGAAGACATCCTAGCTGAGAATTGAACCAGGGAACCTGTTGCTGTGAGGTGAAAACACTAATCCCTGTGCCACTGTGCTGCCTTTTAGCTGTATTTAGTTCCTAAAATACTTACTATGGAAGAGCCTTGCCTTGGATCTCCCATGCTGTGCTGTGCCTCCTGCACTATGTGTCACCATTAGCTGTATGTTGCTTAAGAAATCCTTACCATGTATGAGCATGGATGATCTTTGCTTTGGTTCTCCCATCCATGCTGTGCTGTGCCTTCTGTATTATGTACCACTATTAGTTGTATGCTGCTCCTGAAATCCTTACCATGGATGAGCATGGATGAGCTTTGCTTTGGTTCTCCCATGTTGTACTGGCTCCATGTGGTCTTTGCTTTCATTAGTTTTTACTCCTGGTTGTTCTTAGTCAATAATATTCCCTTTTACATCATGTTCCTTGTAGATATTGGTTGTATTTTCTTTACTATTAACAGCAATGACTTTTTGCCACATTTACTTAGGGCCCTGTGTTATCCATTAGGTGTTATTATTTCTTGTGAGTGATCAAATTTAGTTTATTTTATTTAATCAAGTATTCTGCATCAGTTAAGTAACATCAATTTAGTAGATAAGTCTTATAGGCATAGTAGCCCTCTTCAGATTTGCCTCTTACATATCCTTTCTCAGGTTTACCATTGTGGTGTGCATCATTGCTCACTGAAGTTGTTACTCAGTCCCCAACCCACCATTAAGACAGTGAATGGTTTACTCTAACTACAAACTCCTTTCTCCACCCTTGGTTCCTTTTTCACTTCTAGCTAACTTACTTGGCATATTACCCTTCTCAGCTTCAAAGAAACCATCTACTGCTATTCTGTATGCTCGGCTAACAATGTCATTATGGGATCACTTTCACTTCAGTTTCTTCTGTGCCCAGCCTACATTCACCTGGAAACTTCAAACAGTGTATCAACTGTCTCATGTTTATTAACAACCTGCTACTCTTGCATAACAGCGACACTGTTTGTGAGATGTAAATATTTGTTCAAACTGGAGGCAAATCTTTACTATCTGCCAGTATCAGTCAACATCATTCCTGCACTGCACAGCACACCAACCCTAAACCAACATATATGAAGGTAGTAAATAAATCATTATTTAAGGCTTCTAGACATGTCATTAATAGAACTTAGCCACCTAAATACACTTCTGCACCTATACCTGTATACTCTCCTACCATCCATTGGAAAGTTACTAGTCCTGCCAGGCTACAACTGTAAGGACATTAATGCCCTTGTTATCAACAACTCTGTATTTAGGCACACCAATTCTACCCTGTATAGGCTGAACTAAGAAACGGTGACAGCAAGTTGTCTCTCAGGTGTAAGAATTTGGGATGACTAGGAGTCCTTAGATCAGGAGGGTAGCGATGGTGGGGCATATGTGGCCTCTGACCTGGGAGGAAGGAGCTGTAATCAGTAGATGCCAATCAGTCTTCAGTGCATTACTGCCAATCAGAAATGAATGCCAGTACTGCATCTGTGGTCAGAACTGAAGTGTTTAGCAGTCCACTTGTGGTATAAACTGTAGCATATTTTTGCTATAGTTTAAAATGAAACAAGAGCTTCTTTTTTTCTTTTCATTTAAAACTGAAGCATTTAATGCTCTGTTTGTGGAATCATAGACTCTAGCAGGTGTTTGCTACAGTTTAAAAATGAAAGAAGAGATTTTGGGGGGCACCGCATTGGGGGACAGCACTGGCTGCCTTAATACATGGCTTCACCTTTGTCTCAGATCTCTCTGCTCATCCATATATGACCACAGGCTTCTAATTGCTTATGGGGGGGTGAACCTAGGGACTCCAATCTGGTAGTGATGCAGAGAGACATGATAGATACTCTCAATGCACATAGCTGAGGCAGGAAATATAGTAGTCTTAAATAGTGTATTTCCATCTTTTGGACTGATGCCACAGTATGAGGGGAAGGTTGTTTTTAATAATTGGCTGGTTAACATATCTCATTCCAGAGACCCAATATATGTCAGCATAGGAGGCAGTGGTTGATAAGCCAACCTGATTC
Source organism: Protopterus annectens (assembly GCF_019279795.1). Taxonomy (NCBI): domain Eukaryota; kingdom Metazoa; phylum Chordata; order Ceratodontiformes; family Protopteridae; genus Protopterus; species Protopterus annectens. The sequence continues at coordinate 454,441,231 of NC_056733.1, read as the reverse complement.
ACTATGGATTACCTGTACCTCCTCTTCCATGGTTTCCAAAGACTGGATAAAATAGTTACTGCACCCATAGTAGCTTCTTAAAGCACATTCCATCTTTTGGATACATTAGTGCAGCAAATTCCAAGTCAACCTACCTCAGGATGGCAGTGCTTAATGCTAGTTGTCTAATTACAACAATCCTGGGCTTGAAGCCTTTTTGATCCTTGATCACATAAATATCTACATAGTTATTAAAACATGGTTTTAATGTAGCAGTTTCACTCCCTCTGTCCCTGCGTTCAGCACATACCATTCATTCAGACCCTGCAGCATATCATATTTAATTGTGATCTCATCATCTCATGCCAAATGTCACTTGACACCAACCTAGAACTTCTCCAGATCTTGATCACTCTAAAGTAAAATAACTATCACATTTTTGCAGATCAGAAGCCCTCATGATATATACATATATATATATATATATATATATATATATATATATATATATATATATATATATATCCTATATAAATATATTAACTAACCAGAAGATACAGCTATTAAACTCAATATGAGACTTTTAGGCAACTTCAACTACCTGCCAGTCATCTGGCAAACCTATACTGCCATTGATGGATAATGCACAGCTTTTTCTATGTTTTGTGAATTACAAATCCCTAGATCAGATTTTCCACCTTCCCACCAGTAGCAGAAATCTTCTTGACCTTGTTCTTACAAAAATTGCCCATATCTGCACCCCTTAAATGCACCTCCTCCTCCTCAGTAAAGTCTAACCACCCAAGCTGTTATCGTCCCACTTAGAAGGGTGTTATTTCCTTATTGAACCTTGCCAAATTTAGGGGTCTCCAAAGCCAGTCTCTTTTCTACATATTATCAATGGAAGCTTACAAGCAGCCCTTCCACAATGACCTCCTTACCAGTGCTGTTGTGTGTACATCTGAGTCTGCTCACTTTGAAACAGCTGCACTGAGGCATTTGTCTCCCACAAATATGAGAACTTCAAAAATAACCCTCATAGTGATTTTTCAGAAATTGTATAATAAGGAGAAAAGTGTATTTGTGAAATGTTATGAATCTACTACCCCATCCACATGAGGGATCTAAACTGGTTAGTTAATATTTCAAGTGCACCATTGAAATGTTTAAGACTAGCTTCAAACTCAAGGCTGCCTTCTTTAACTGTATTTTGAAACTCAGATGTAGCAGTCAGTAGTGCTTGGAGCTTGTGTCTAATGGTACCAGTTATTCCATTCCAGAGCCCACTGCAACAATCTTAAGCGAATGCATTAAGATCAAGTTTCACTTTGGCTACTCTGCCCTACCCACTCTGTCAGGCACTGCTCCTTAAACTACAACAGCCCTCAGAATAAGTACTATCAGTATGATTTAAAGATAAGAGTACTACTTCTATGCTTCCTGGTAACATACTTGGCTGTGTCATAAAAAGTGCCAAACATAGTTTGGTTCAGCTCTGATGAATCTATTCAGCTTTATCTTCTCCACTCATTATGTTCCAGAAGTTAAGAAAACAACCACACTGCCTAATATTGACCAAACCACAATACTAGGTAACTATAGATCAATAAGTGACACTAATATCATATATAAAGTTTTGTAATGCATCACATTTGAAATTATCAAACCGACAACTGGTGCTCCAACAGATAAAAATAGTGGAAGGGAACCCTCCACAAAGTCACTCCAATCAACCAGACTTCCAAAGAAATACCAAGTAGAAATCTGGAGCATAAATCCTTTAATCACAGTGGCTTCTTCAGACTGTTATACAACATTAAAAGCTCTAACAGTTACATTTATAACAAATAACCTCACCCTATTGGTTAAAACATAATCACATTCATTTAAATGCATTCAAGTATCAAAGCATGTGATTTCGTCAATATTGCACTCATACAAAAGCTGACCACTTCATAGTTACAAATTTGTAGTCACCAAGCCTACCTAAGTCTTATTTTAAAAACACATCAACAACACTAAAGGCAGAATACAACGAAAACTCATAAGTAAAAACATTCGTTTATGCTGCAGCATTGTCCATATTGAAAGGAATAACAAGGTAACATCAAGACACTCAGTTTTGTTGTGTGAAATATAACTAAATTGCATGTTGAACTAACCTGTACTTATAGCATAAAAAGCATATGCACAAACTAAACCTATACTTGCTCCTGTATACTCAACAAACCTTTTTACACCTTTAAAACTTTTTACGTGGTTGACATAGTTAATCCTTCTGTAAAACAGCAGCTGCACTGATCACTGAGAACGAACTGAACGCTTCAAGTTCAGAGTCATCATCCATCCTTAAAGGGACTAAGACTGCTAGACACTGCGTTCTACAAACAAGTAGTAAAAAAAAAAAAAAAAAAATCAAACACATCCGGAGGCGGAGGATTGTATTATTATATGTAATGTTATTTCATACACATGACAATTTAAAAATCACTAACTATTAAAAGATTCTAAAAGACAAACAACATGGGCAAAAAACTACATAACCTCTTTATTGGCTGACCAGTGTGATACCTGAAGACATGTAATGCACACCTGAATCTAAGCACAGTGTGGTGGGAGTAATGTGAAAGGAATGGGAAGGGGAGTGATATGAGCAAAGCTATAGGGTGAGGATAGGGACAAGGATGGGGGAATCAACAAAAGAGGGGGAAAGGACAGGGAAAAAGATCAAGGGTTAGACACTGCCCAGATGCATAGTCCCAGGGATGGAACAGGACAGGGAAGAACGCGAGGATGGGATGAAGAACCAGGACATAAGGAAAGGGAATGTGAAAGTGGAGGATGGAAACACACTGCTAGGGTGTGTGTTACTGCTTGGGTACATGCAACCTCCTTTTTCGAAGAAAAGGTCTAACCTGTACTTTGTCATTAAGGCCTGGGTATAGCTCGGCCCTCAATCTGATGATCCATTTCGTTTCATTCTCCAGAGTGAAGTTAACAATGTCACCTCCTCTCTTACTAGGAGTGATCTTCTGGATAACAAAGAATGAGAAGGTATGGCTAGGACCTTTCTCTTTATGGTGTTTGGCTAGGGCATTCACCTCAGACGCTATCCTAATATGGTAAACGTGTTCCCTAATACGTTCTCTGAGCGACCTGTTGGTTTTACCAACATAAAATGCCTGGCAAGCTTCACAGGTTGCCATATAGATGATGTTAGAACTACCACAGGATGTTCTAGTGTGAAAATTATAGTTCCTTTGGGTGGTGGGGTGGATGAAACTCATTGTTTCATTGATGAACATGCACTGGTTGCATCTACCACATGGTGTCGTATTAATCAACTGTGTACTGGGTTCCTCTGTAGTTAGGCTGTACCTAGGCTTACATAAAATCCTCCTTAAATTGGGTTGATTCTTATAAGTGATGCTAGGGCGAGTGCCCACTATCTCCTTAATGTCATTGTCTAACATCAATAGGTCCCAATGTCTCTCTAGTATTTGCTTCAAAACCACTGAGTCCTTAGTATAAAACATAGAAATCCTATTATTGACAGAACTCGGCTGGTTGTCTAAGACTGAAGTGGTTAAAGGCTCTGAATAGTATGGTGAACATAACCTTTAGACCTTTAAGTTCATCTTCATATCCTTCATTGGTGGGATTCAACCTAGAATAGTGTTCCTGAAACATAACTTACGATGGATATTAGTGTTGAGTAATCCATTATTAAGCCTGTTTATATTCACATCCAGATATGATATACACTCTGTTGAATAATTCAGAGTGAAACTAAGAAATTCTGTTGAACTATTCATGTGTTCGACAAACAGCAACAATTCCTCGCTGTCTCCCTTCCAAATGAAGAACCAACATGTTCCTGAAATTGTGAGGTGATAAATAGGAAGGATTCTTCCCATTGTGAAGATGTCTTCTCCAAACATGAAAACATTATTCAACAAAACCGTTTCCTTTTACATTTGTGAATTCAGAATGGTTTTTCAGATATTCCTGTATGTATTGTATACCTACATCATTGGGGATCATGGTAAAAAGACTTACCACATCTACTCCAAGATTGGGTGACTGAACCATTTTCTATTTTTATTGAGTATCACCTTAGGCCCCTGGTCAATCAAAATAAGTTCATATTGAGAGACAGTAAGCAGTTCCTCTTGGATTTATATGATTATACATTCTAGTTACACTAGATGTGGTAAGTCTTTTTACCATGATATCCTGTGGTAGTTCTAACATCTATATGGCAACCTGTGAAGCTTAGGCATTTTATTTTGGTTGTGGCAACAGCACGTTCACACGTCCGCGTTGTTGTTTCCGGCTACGACGCTAGCAGGCACGTGTTGTTGTTTGTCTTTGTCTTTTTTTAATAGTTATTTTTTTATTATGTCTGTGTGTGTGATAAATAACACGTCAACGATACAGATGAATGCTTTGCAGATGGATTTGGTTGATTTTTTAACTTTAGCTTTAGCACTTTAGCGTAGAACGAGCTCTTGATATGAGTCTTAATCCCGTTCCTGTAATAAACTGAAGAATTTCTGTTTTGAAAGAGACAGTCCTCTAGGTTTGTGGAATAAGGAAGAACAATGTAATTAACTAATATGGTAAAAAAAAAGTTGTTTGGAAAGTGTTCTTTTAGTTTGTTGAGTATATAGATTCTACTCTTTTGCTGGTGCAATATTCCATACTCAGGGGTTATTTTTGACTTTTTTACATTTGAAATTATAGCAAAGACAAACATTCAGTGCTTTGATCTAAGTGAATTTTGCTTTGTGAAAGGCAGGTCCTGTCTACTTAATGTGTTCTATTTCTTTGAAGGGGCAAGTGAATCCATGGACAAGTGTCTCTCTGTCCATAATGTCTGTCTAGTCCTGCCATCCAGGTATTACTGATATGCACACCCACAACTTAATATTAACCTTTGCATTGTCCACTGCATAGCCAGTTTGGTTTACCGGCAGAACCCATGCAGTAAGGGTTAGACTTTACGCATCTACAAAAAAAAAATATCAAGGGTGTCTCTCAGGGTTCAGTCCTAGGACCTGTGCACATCATCATATAATTTTCTGGTTAAGAAAGATATTCCAGCAAAGGAATAGACCATATCAGTACCAAATATACTAGCCATGGGGTCAAGAGTAAAACCAAATATATATCGATAGTGTTGTTTTACTTTTGAAGCAGTACTCTTTAGTTCATACCATATCATGGACACTTCAATTAAACCAATACAGTCATTAGAAATCGAATTCCTTTATCAACAATGAGCTGTCATTTGATCACTGAGTTGTTGTCTCACTCAGGAATTCACAGCTTAATTTCCAAAGGCATTTACTCTCAAATCAATGAAGTTAGAGTTCCTGTCTATACATATGTCATCCAAATCTTTCTTATTAAAAAAAATCACTGGGATAAGGTTCAGAGCTGCCCTACAAGATTAAAAACCCTCTCATTATATTTCTTCTCATACAGGGTCCTGCATAATTATCTATGACTAGCCTCCAATGCCATGAAAGACCCTGCACTATTATCCTCCTGATTTGTAAGATTATTGGCAATACAAACACACCACCAAAGAAATTAATCTTCATGAGCACATAAACAGGACCTACTGGCATAACAGATGTCTAATCCAGTATAGCCCCTGCCAGTGGAATAGATTTGTCAAATAAAGTAGGATTTTAGCAAACTTTAAATCCAGTCTTAACAGTTGGAAATATATTTATAAACTAATCAGTGGAAAATGTAATATGACTTTCCTTGCACAGGACAGCTATTGTATTTACAAGTATATTGGGCTTACACTGGCTAGGCTTCTTAACAGACCTATACAAAGGTCAGATGGTACTCTGTGCTGTCCTATCAACCCAAACCTGAGGGCCAAAATGCTACTTCTAAAACTGCACCAAGGAGCTTATACCAGCCCCTTATTACAGTTACTAACAAATTTACTATATGCAGGCAAACACACTCATTTGAGCAGTTGAGATATCAGCTAGGCTTGCTAGGGTTCCAGGGCCATTAGCCTGGTAAACTTCTGTGAATCTATGAACCTATGAATGCTTAAATGACTGTTGTTACTGCAGTCACATCCAGTCAGCAAGTCTTCTGAGGTGATTTTCATACCCCCAACAGCTTGCACACAGAGCAGCTGTCCTTTTGCCCTTTCTAGCTACAAGCTTCTCTGTGGTTATAAAGACTGCATGCCTAGTAAATACCTATGAAGCTGTGAACCAGGTGTATAATATTCTTTTTCTATCTGATATGATCTGCTCTTGCCCTGTTCATCTTACTTCAGGTCTTGTACTTTTTTATAATTTTCTTTGTTTATAAAAATTCTCTCTAAACACCACCTTTTATCTATTCCAATTTTGCCTAATGGCTATTTATATTTCTTAACTCTGATTTATTTTGTCTCCTCTATTCCAAACTTCATATATTACCTGTCCCCCATACACTAATTTTCTTATAGTACTATCTGTCTCCCGTACACCAGCATTCCTATAGCATTACGTCTTGCTTACTCCAGCCTTCCTGCAGCCTTACCTCTGTCTTCCATACTGCACCCCTCTTATAGTATTACCTGTTTGCCTTACTGCGGGCTTCCATAGCATTACCTGCCTGCTCTACTCAGACCTTCCTTACAGCATTTCCTCCCTCCTCTAATCCAGCCTTCCTAATAGCATTTGGTATCAGCCAGGCGAAAGCGCTTGTTTTAAATTTGACTGCTAGTTGTTTTCACTATTGTCACGTCTATTAAAGACTTTGTGCAGAAAACTTCGTGGTTGGCCGTCTTTGCTGTGGTTTGTACTACTTCTTGGTTGGTGACTTACTACATTTTCATCTATTAAACATATGTAACCCACAATAAGGATATGCAAGTGCGCCTGCGCGTGTGTAATCCACTCACAGCATAGCAAATGAATCCTGTTTTCTCCACGTTATATATACATGGCTCATACCTGTTAACCCTGTAAAGTACGAAACCGGACAAAGTCATGAAAACAACTGGTACAAATAGGGACAATCCCCAGATATTGCCCTAACAAACATAGAAAGTTGATAGAATAACAGGTGTGTCACTAGCATGGATTCTCTGAAAGGTATGAAGTCGTAACCTGAAATGCTTGTCATTATTGTTCAACATCAGTCTTTAATGATATGCCACTAAATTGCCAGATAGACTCAAGGTTATGAAAAATGGACCAAAGATAAGAGGCAAACAGCTGTACATTCAGCGAAAATCTGTACAGTTGAAAGGTACGATATGGATATATATATATATCTGTGTATACACATATATCCACAGACTTAAACTAAAGCTAATTATGAAATGAGGAATGTACAGACATATATGGACATATGTATATATGTACATATATATATATATATATATATATATATATATATATATACACACACAATACATTAATAGATATATACACAACAAACATATGTCCCTGTAGATATAACACATGTACATAAATAGGTCATGGTATAGCTATTATGGATAGACAGACAGACATGCATGGAAGGTGAATACACTGTTGCTTTCCAAACCATTGCCCGGAAAGTACCAGTGTGACAGGCCTGCAAGTTCTACACTTTAAACATGAATATAGGTGTCCTTTGCAGGACCCCAAAAATTGATCCAGTACAAAGTGCAAACCATCATTGATGCAAAAGGCGTCACAACTGCAGCTATGAAATAGCTGTACATGCAACAGTAGCAGGTGCAAGGGTAATAACACATGGGTCGATAGAATGTATGACATACGACCTGATATCCGGAGAGTGGGGAGTGCTTAGAAGTGTCTTCACACTTTATTATCGCTCACATTAAACATGTCTAATGGGTACTGTGGAGGGGTGTCAGGTATGGGAATCATGGGTATGCAGAAATGGGCCTAGGTGTTGGTTGGCACAGATTTATTAGGTCCGCCCCATGGGAGTGATCAATATACCTATGTGGGTATAGCACACGCCTATATTCTCCAAAAAGGTTCAACCCATCTACTGGATATTGTGTAAACCATTGGGGGAAGTCGTAGGGACCTATATCAGTGTCATGTAGGCAATTATCATGGATGGACATGCATACGACCAAGATGGTAACCATACCTTCCAAACATTCAGAATAAGACAGCTGGACTAAGGCATAGTACATGAAATACAAATAGGGACTATATTAAATATACCCCAGACAAAGTCAGAACATTGATAGAATAATGGCGTAGTCAGGAGTACGAATGTTATGAGGGTTAGTAATCATGAAATAGACATGTCAGTCATTATTATCTAACCTCACAGTCTGTAATGCCTTGCCAGTAATTTACCAGAAAGGCACATTATTATGACAAATGTAACAAAATCACAGGTCAAACCTTGGGGCGTTTACCCATAATGTGTACAGGTGAGAGGTATGAAGGTAACCCATCCTAAATAAATGTACAGAACTAGTGATACTAGGTGGACAGGTGAGAAGAAATACGTCAGGACAAATGACAAAACATGTACAAGTCAAAAGCATGTACTTCGAAAAATGTAAATGACAATGCATGCCCTGTGAAAGTCAATGTGGAAGGTTAATAGACCCAAAAGAAATGTGTCCCTCAGGGTGTCATGCAGTGTCACCGATACAGTGTCCAGTCCCCCATACTCGTACTTGAGCTCTTCCACTGACGGAAAGCGCAAATATCGGCGTACACATAAGGTACATGATATAATAATTAGTGTTGATAAGCACCTGTTGGCCTTTGTGAGGAATACAACCCTCTGGGTGCGTGTGTCCTGCAATAGGAATGTAATGGCATCTGGCCTGTGATGCCCCATATATTGTGTGTATTGGTGTAAGAAAATTGATATCCTGTATCAGAAACATACCTCGCAACTGTACAGATTTTCGCAGAATGTGCAGATTTTTGCCTCATATGTTTGGTGTGTACCTCTTAAAATCTGTACCTTTCTGGCAAATACCTGAGAACTGAAGTCATTAAATAATGACAGACATTTGAATTTAAAACTCTAAATCCTTCAGAAAAGTCATACTAATGCAAAACCTATTATTCTGTCAACTATCTACATTTGTAAGAGCAACATTTAAAATCTGCCCCTATTTGTCCCACATCATTTTAGGCTTTGTCCAGATTTTGTGCTCTAGGAGGTTGAGAGGTATGATCAGAAACAGATAGATGTCTGAGGAAACAGCATTATCAACTGCAAGATAACTCAGAAGGTATGAAAAGCGCTGCAGTAGGAAGTTCAGTATTGGCCGCAGGTATGTGCTGACATGTCAAATAACACAGCAGTCTACATGAAGTACCTATAGGACTGTCACCTTTACAAATGATGACAGTGGGACATACCCACAGCCATGCATACACCACAAATAGACATAGCACACAGCAAAGCCTAGGCCATGATACATGAAGCCTCCGGCGTGTATGGATTGAGTGAGGGTACAGCAAGGAAAGATGACTGCCAGGCTATTCAGCAAACACCCGTAGGGGTGTGCAAGACCGCCCATAACACGAACATTGCACGGACAATGTTGGGATTTGCAACATACCCCATTTGTATGTGAAAGCTATGCAAATGATGTAAATATGCGATACATGAAACAGTAAGCTGTCCGTGCAAGAGCAGAGTTATGTGCAGAAAAGTACCCAGATGTTAGACGACTAATGTTCAGCACGTTGCCAAATGGAGCAATGACAGCTGCAAATACAGTATGAATACAGTCGAAGAAGCATGCGAATGTCCAAATCTAAGGCCAGTGGCATTATTGTCCATTGGATATCAATAAAACTGTAGTTGTCCTCCCCTGATCTCCGGTGTGGAAGCGTAGCGCAGCACCACGAGAACGCACTGTGCTTCAAAACAAGTCAAATATGTATAATATACATACAAAATGTAGGTTTAGTTAGATGTTAGTACGTCATACAGATGAATGGCAAGCTGGAGACAACATGGCTACTGTGAACTGGTTGTTATGTGTGGAAGCGCTCTGTCAGAGATGTAACAAAGCATTTGTAGGCGATCTGATGCAAGTGAGGCTGAGGATAGTGAATCACAACATGTCATGCCATATGGGATAAGCCTCTACAGTGTAGTGTAGGATAAGGGGACTATTAGAGTAGAAGATAGGTGACAACATGAGTGTGTATGTATAAAACACTGTAATCTTACCGGAGCAGTGTCACATGTTTGCTGTCAGTACTCAGTGGAAGAGGCGTGTTATGAGCTATCCTAGGGAAAGTCAGGAGACTGACGGTGTATGCCATGGATACCACCGATGTTACCTGCAAACCTGCCCACAGTGTGTCCGCGCCCGTGCACACCAGTAAGCCCGAGTAAGCATGTGTGCACGTGTGTCAGCCCTTGTGCGTGTTGAAGTACGAGTAAGCTAGTGTACGAACGGTGAAGCCCGTGTAATGTCATGTATGCCAGTGCACATGTTTGTAAGCATGTATACATGTGTACTACAGACATCACACACATACTGCACACTCAGACACACATGCTGCCAATACTACACACATCAGTGAAATGGCACATGGATGGAGAATACATAATCAGAATTAACAGTGCTGTAAACTATGCTAAATTGATGGTCATAGCTGCAGAGCATCATGCCTGCTGATACACACATGGAAGTATCACACTTTGTGTTAACAGCATTCTAACATCAATACAGTGGAATAAAGCCACCGTGTGCATCAGCACCAGGTTAGCATGATCCTCCATCAATGTTACACATCACAGGTGGTGGCACAGGTGACATCATATGCACAGAGTGTGGTGTTACATTTCCAAAGCTGTCATTGAGCCATCCAATTTACACGTAGGTGTATGTGTGTGAGGGATAACGGTTATTGCATGGCCCAATGGTGATGCAATGGGTTTGTGTATGTGATAGCCCTAGCTGTTTGTGGTAAGTGTGTGTGTCTGCATATACACAGGTAGAGCATGTGTCAGCCATATACAGGAGGTTGTGGGACAGTCACAGACCATACCTGCCAGGCTGTAGAGATCGCCATTACTGGCCATGGACACCCCTCCATGCATCCAACACTAACCCAGTCCTGCACCTGTGAATGTATACACATACAGTCCTGGGATCTGTACCACAACCTGTGGATAAACATGAGTCAGTAATGTTAACCTGAGTTGCATAGAATTGTCAGTTACTACATACGGATATGAGCCATACTCACCCTCCAAAGTAATAACCACAGCTGACTGTTGCCGAGATGTGCATACGACTATTCAAATGTGCTGTACTAACATTGTTTCCAATCCCCCTTGTAATACCCAGCAACACAATAACCGGTCACTACACAAGTATAACCCACAATAACTACAGCACACAGTATGTGCACTATCACAGAGCCATAGCAGATGTACATACATCCAAGGTGATCACGTACAGATAATGCAGCACATTCAAGAGTGATAATCTCAACATATATATCTATATACAATATATATATATATATATATATATATATATATATATATATATATATATATATATATATGTAGATAGATACATACATACACACACACACACACACACACACACACACACACACACACACACATACACAACACACGTGGCAGGGTTGGGAGCAGAACACAAACGTAACCACTGTACCACACAACAGCATTACGCAGTTACAGAATGCGCTACCATGATTAGTAGATCACAGCATTCATGCAGGCATACGTCTAGCCTGCAGACAGCAGCATCAAAGGCAAAGACGCCGCACGGATGTTATGGAGAGTCAATACTGTAAAAGCAATGTACTGTTGTCATTGAGCTTGAAACACACACACACACACACACACTTGGCAGGGCTGGGAGTCGAACATACACCTAACTACCCTATCACACTACAGCATAACGCATTTACAGAATGCGCTACCGAGATTACTGAACACAGCGGTCCCAGAGGCATACTTCTAGGTGCATGTCATCATCCGCAAAGGCAAAGGCGCCGGTAGGAAATATCTATGGTGTGAGACATCTAAAAGCATGACTGAGTCCCCAGGCAGACGGGAGCACACACACACACACACACACACACACACACACACACACACACACACACTTGGCAGGGCTGGGAGTCGAATATACACCTAACTACCCTATCACACTACAGCATGACGCATTTACAGAACGCGCTACTTAGATTATTAAACACAGCAGTCCCAGAGGCATACTTCTAGGCACGTGTCATCATCCGCAAAGACAAAGACGCCGGTAGGAAATATCTGTGGTGTGAGGCATCTAAAAGCATGACTGAGTCCCCAGGAAGACTGGAGCATGCGCGCACACACACACACACACACACACACACACACACACACACACACACACACTTGGCAGGGCTGGGAGTCGAACATACACCTAACTACCCTATCACACTACAGCATGACGCATTTACAGAATGCGCTACTGAGATTATTAAACACAGCAGTCCCAGAGGCATACTTCTAGGTGTGTGTCATCATCCGCAAAGGCAAAGACACCGGTAGGAAATATCTGTGGTGTGAGGCGTCTAAAAGCATGACTGAGTCCCCAGGCGGACGGGAGCATGCGCGCACACACACACACACTTGGCAGTGCTGGGAGTCGAACATACACCTAACTACCCTATCACACTACAGCATGACGCATTTAAAGAATGTCCTACCGAGATTACTAAACACAGCAGTCCCAGAGGCATACTTCTAGGCGTGTGTCATCATCCGCAAAGGCAAAGACGCCAGTAGGAAATATCTGTTGTGTGAGGCATCTAAAAGCATGACTGAGTCCCCAGGCAGACGGGAGCATGCACGCGCACACACACACACACACACACACACACACACACACACACACACACACACACACACACACACTCCTGGTAGGGCTGGGAGTCGAACATACACCTAACTACCCTATCACACTACAGCATGACGCATTTACAGAATGCGCTACCAAGATTACTGAACACAACGGTCCCAGAGGCATACTTCTAGGTGCGTGTCATCATCCGCAAAGACAAGGACGCCGACACAGATTGTATAGAGAGTGATCATTCTGAAAGCATACAGACATATTACTGTCCCACTGTAGACGTACACAAACACATGGTAGTGGTGTGATCGGGGCAACTAAAGATTTACAGAGCACTACAACAATACATAGACACGGGATGCGCCACAGACAGTACATCCTTCAAGATAGTCGACCAGTGTGTACTCGGTAGGCATCCACCGTGACGTTGAAAATGGACATCTGTTGCCTGGATGACCACCATGGCTATACAGGATGTCAACAGCCATGCCCATGCACAGAGGGACATCACCGACAAAAGGTGTCACTGGCCATGGCCACACGCTTAGTAATACACATCCGTTTGGACTGTATTGTGTGTCGATCTACACAACGGCGTACTGGGCATGCTCACACACTTAGCAATTGCAAAGGGCTGTCTTGCATGCAGACAGAGTCTCAACACGCAAGGACTCAGTTTGGACTGTCCTGTGTGTCCATCTACACAACAGCGTACTGGGCATGGTCACACACTTAGCAGTTGCAAAGGGCCGTCTTGCATGCAGACGGAGTCTCAACACGCAAGGGCTCAGTTTGGACTGTCCTGTGTGTCTGTCTACACAACAGCGTACTGGGCATGTTCACACACTTAGCAGTTGCAAAGGGCTATTTTGCATGCAGATGGAATCTAAACATGGAAGGGCACAGTAAGCTATAACTGTCCCCACACACAGGGCGGTCACACACATGCAGCTGCCATCACAGCTGTCACAGGTGCAGATCACAGACGTACACACCACAGTCCACACTGTAGCCCTCAAGACATCACCATGTCGTTGGTGCAGCAATACACAGCCATACATTACCACAACACCGTGTGACACATGACCAGTGGACTGTGCAGAGGTCTACAGCAACTGTGCAGCGTACACATGTACCGACAGGGTTCCAACAGGTGTTATGCATTGCAATGATACCACTATACATGACCAGGTCAGCTCAAGACATACCAGGGTCCCCGGGTCTTACACAGCTGTGACATTTGAGTGTTGCTGTACACCAACAAACACACATGTTTGGATATGTCATACATGTGATTGCAGTAGATGTGTGCATGGACCACACATACAACACATATGTACATAGCATAGCCTTTGCTGTCCCCCATGCAGAATAGTGGCCTAAGCAATTATACACACACAAATAGAAGGTGGGTCCATGTCTGTTGAATGCTCACAGTACAGGAGGTAGCAATGTTGACTGAGGACACATTCCCCTGTATTAGTCACCCATGACACCCGTGATATCATACCACAGTCCATGTGTTATGTATGTCAATACACATGTCCACCAATAGCAATGCATACAAACATAGCTACAGGAGACACATATAGGACCAACACACATGCACAATCTGTACTGGGCATGCAGCAACCATGCATGTGCAGTGGCCGATGTCCGTAACACAGCTGCACCTAACTACAACATGCAGTCGCAATGCAGCCCCATCATTGACCCCTGTATATGGTGACATACAGACAGTACGGTTGGTTGTACATCATGTATGGAGGGATGTGTGTACATAAAGTGGTGATCCACCTGTGTAGATGTATGTGTGCCGGGGATGCCTCACAGGTGTGTCACATGTCATCCTACCATGCCATGTGCAAACAGTACGCTATGTCACTGTTACTTGACGGTGATGACATAACGCATACACAGCAGTCAGGTGTTACCAACTGTATGTCACATGACACCTGTAACACTTACATCCTCCCATGTGCAGATAGCAGCACAATTGCCAGACATAGCGTTGGTACACATAATGCGGACAATACCGCTGCTTGTCTATCAAACGTCTCATCATATGGCAGGTGTATCATTCCCAGCACTGCCATGTATGTCCGCTTGTGTGACCACATATGCCACATATGGTGGGGATTATGTCCCAGTTGTTACACATCCCTGTACACTGTTGTAGAGATCTGTACATACTGCAGTGTGGAAAGCATGACGTCGGCAGGTGTGGTGCATCACACACATCGGCTATCCGTATACACATTTCTGGTCACCACAGTGTGTGTGTGTATGTATGTATGTATGGCTGTCTGGTGCTTGGCGTGAGGGTGTATGCTGCCATACAGTGAAAACAGGATCACTAACCCCTCATGGTGACTAGCCCCTCATGGTGATGCAGTCTACTACCCTGTTGATGCCATCGGTCCCAGCCGTACTGGCTACCTGTGCATGTTCCTTCTCTGTGTCATGTCATGTGGGTGCAATGTACTGTGAGGGTGATGACCACATAGGCAAGTGTCCTCACCGCAACACTATGAGGTGTGCGTTATAGTGGTGTAGACCCCGTGAATGTGGCCACGTTCCTGTAATGTGACAGGGTATTACTGCTACACAGTGTGGCCTCATGCTATCAAGTGGCCTCTAACATCATCATTGGCCAGACCGCTGTGTACAACCCCTGCACCATGTCAACATACCTGTAATGTTTCCTGGTATGTATGTCACGTCTCTGTCCGCCGTAGCCTGTTCAACTGACCACATGCTTCAGGAGCAGTATATGTGCGGACATCTGTGTCATGTTAGACTTTCCAACAGTCAGGCTGAGGGTACGTTTAGCATGCTGATATTGCCATATGTGCCTGTGAGTACTCCACAGTTACACATGGGGGACTGCAAACACTGCTACCTGTAGGCACATGCCAGTACACCATAGGAGGGAACCAAGGCATCATTACCAACATGCTGTTACTTTTATAACTGAGACACATACTGTGAACATATCACAATGCATGCTGCACCTGGACTACATGGTATGACTGGTGCATGTCAACAGTACACAACCGATGTCACATACACATCTCTCAGTATTCACACACAACCAATGCAACATACACATCCCTCACTATGCATACACAAGTAATGTTAAATACACCTCTCACTATTCTGTTCACCCTGTGCATCAGACCATTTGAGCATATCCCTGCACCGATGGTGTGGATGACAGGGATGCAGCACAGGCTTCATCATATGCACAGGGTGATACTGTTTGCCAGGGGTATAGGCTGCACCAATGGATGACATTATGTGTGTGGGTAAGGGCCGTTGATTTGATTGGACATGTCTGTTCCGTATGCATGTGGGTGTTGTGGAGCCTTACAGTTGTGTTTGCTGTGTGCTTGTATATGTGCAATCAGTTCTGTCATTTGTGAGGCCTACACAAGGGTATTATCGACAGCTCCTGATTGTACAAACCAAGTTGTACAGCTCACTGTGACCAGCCACGTGTCCTGTGCCTGCCAGGGGTTGCATGGGCACTACCAGGCAGAGGTACAGAATGGCTACTGTCCGATGACACATGGCCACTGGAACCGTGTCCCCACCGGGAATGTCCAGGGCCACATCCACTATGGGAGCGGCCATATGAGGTGGCACACTCACGTTGACCTGCACTAGGTGGTGTAGCTGGCCTACGTCCACGTGGCCTATGCCTCACCCATACCAGATGTTCCAGCGCAGACAGCTCACGCTCGCAGATTGCCATGCCATGGTCAAGGATTCTGACCATGTCATCCAATCACCTGTTCAGAACATCAGCAATCTGCTGTTGAGCACCTGCCAATGCCTGGATGTTGTTGTTTAGGGTACGGATAGCAGCCCTCTGCAGCCACTGCCCTTCTCTGTTCTGCCGTTCAGCACTTGACTGTGCCGCCATTACAGTCTGGAACATGCGTCTGGTGATTCCAGCTGCTGTGCTATGTCCTGCAGGTGCATGTCTGCCAGAGGTCCTCCTAGGAGCAGCACCAGCCACATGCATGCGTGGCACATCTGCAGTCAGTACACTGCCACCATGGTGTAGAGACACACCTTCTGTAGCCACCACATGTTCCTGTTCAACGCTAACAGACGCTGACTGTCCTTCCTCTATGGCCACTGGTGATGCGGTATGTGTTGGCAGTTGAACTGTGTGTGGGGAAGAGAGGGACATAGCTGGGATGGCAACCGTTGGCACAGATTCAGCCCCTGACATCCATGCCTGTACCTCATAGATATGTTCATCACTGCTAGCATCTGTGGGGACACTATCAGATGGATAGCAGGAGGGTAACGCACCTACATCACCTGTGAATGCAAAGAAAGACTCTAAATTACAATAGACATACACACACACTGACACACACACACACACACACACACACACACACACACACACACACACACACACACACACACACACACACACACACACACACACACACACACACACACACACACACACACACACACACACACACACACTGACATACACACACACACTGACACACCATGCATGTGATATGACATATGGCATGCAGGATGCTTGTGATACAGCTGACAGCATGCAGCTCAGACATCAATAGTGTTTGTAAGCATACCCCCTGGAATGCACACTACAGCAGGCAGGTGTCATATCATTATCCATGCAATTCACACGATCATGATAGTATGCATGCATCCCCATGATACACCATGTGGACCAGAACAGGATAACAGTACACATCGCTGACGTGACCCTGACATGTAATCTGCTGACGTGTGCATTAACATGCATGCATGCCTGACACAATGGTGTCCTGACACAAGTACATTGTACTGGGTATCACATTGCGGTGTTTTCCATATGCCCTACAGATAGAATGCATGTTGAGCAAATGTGCATGGGCATGGTAGGGGACTGTGAGCCATCTACATTGCTGTATAGTGTGAAGTACAGACACTGTGCCATTGCATGGCATCATGAGGCATCTATATTGCTAAACAGTGCATGATATGTACGCATTGCATATCCAGAACTGCATGCATACCCATGACATACCTGTGGATTGTGACCCACGATGCTGAGGTGTATACACACCACACCAAACCATGCTGTGTCATGTGACAGGTTACTGGAGGACATACAGATGACACCCCTGCATGATGACTACAGAGTGTTAGCTGCCTGGCAACCATGTCCACACATAGCAGACCTGTCATGTCACCATTTCACACATGACATTGATGTACCATGCACCCAAGGTGCACAGCTAACAGTGATGTCCTATGGCAGCAAGGGAAAAGTACAGTATCTGTGGCCTGGTGTCACTGTCAGTGGAATCTGTAAAGGTGACTACTGTCATGCTATGACACAGACATCATGTTCAACACATCTTATAAGGCAGACGTCACTGATACCTCCACTAGCTGTGCACAGGCATTTAAGATGTGCAGCGTACCACAACACCTGTACAATCAGTCTAGTACGGCTGTAATTGGACCATGTGTGGACAAAGTGGGACAGGGTGTATCCACATCCCATCTACAGTGTGGCTATGTGTCTCCGGCCATCCCCCATGGCCATGTGTGCACATGTGTTGGTCATGTATGTGATGGCCGTCTATCACATATGTCTATGTTGTCCCATATGACATACACCCATAGATGTTGGATATGTCACCATCCACAGGGCTATGCAGACAACAGGTGTATGTGTGGTATGTGGGGTATGGGTTATGGGAAAGTGTGACAATATTGCAACCAAAACGTTACGTGTCTGAGACATGTCGGATGGAACATCACAATGTGTGAACCCATTGCAGGGGCATATAACACAATGGTGACACCTGTGGTCTGCCCATATCACTGCTCACTGTGCGGTACTGTTTTGTGTACCACACATTTTGTTCCACTGTATAGTACATATGCCGTCATTGTAGAACACCTCCACCATTGTATGCACAGCTGGACACACATGTAGCAAAGACAAATACTGTGGTTTCATGTTTGTGTGTCATTTCATTTGTATATATTGCACATGGGTGGACTGTGTGGATGATGGGTGATGTGACCTGTATATCCATGTATTAACTGACCACATGGCGAATAGATCTATGCTTTGACATGCCTGATACCAATGACAGTCTCACCTGCAACGGACTCTTGTTGTGCGGCATGCCAGAGGTACCTGTATAGGGTGACACAGCAGTATGAACATTATCCATGACTGTATGACAGCCACAGGGTGCACAGTGCAAGTTAACACATTCACCTGTACAATAGCATATAGTAAGCACATGTGTGCATACCATACTTCTCAACCTCTTAGAACAATAAATGTGGACAAAGCCTACTATGATGAGGGACAAATAGGGACAACTGTGACATATTGCTCTTACAAACTTAGAAATTTGCTAGACTAATAGGTTTGCATGCACATGGTTTTTACACAGAATGTGCAGTCGTAAACACAAATGTATGTCATCATTTAATGACTCCATTCCTCAGCTATTTGCCAGAAAGGGACAGATATTAAGGGGAACACACCGACAATATGAGGCAGACATCTGGACATCCTGCAAATACCTGTACAGTTCAGAGGTATGGTGCATACACAGGGTAGCATAATGTAGCATACAGCATGTGTGTCCACATACCTTGCATATGTTGTTACATTACATGATGTACACTGCCACATGAACGTACGTGGGATATACTGGCCATATGTTCAGTACTGACTTACTAGGCAACTCCAGGCTTATTGGTTGGGAGACACCCACCTCCACGATGGCAGATAGTGTTTCTGGGAGCTGTTCCAAGGGAGTCCCCAGACTGGCCAGTAGCTCCTCTGTGTGTGTGAGTGGAGGCTGGGTTGGTGGCCCACCACCTGTTCCACCTTGTTCCCTGGCGATTGCAGTGGCACGCTGTTTTGCATGATGTATCAAATCCGTGCAGTGTCTGCGCACCTGCTGGTAGGTGCGGTTGTGGCCAGCCACTTCATTGACCCTCCTACAAAGATACTGCCACAGGTTGTCCCACTGCTGTGCGTGCTATGGCACATGGCTAAATAACACCTCGTAGTTCTCATGGAGGTACGGGATTAGGACATCATCCTCCTGTCGGCTGTATGCTGGTAGGCTTGTACGAGGCATTATCTGTAAGACATGATGAAGGTGACAGGTCACATTTACAGACATGTACAGTGATACTGCTGCACATACATTTCTAGTACATCTGCACAGTTATCTTTGCAAATCAACATGACACTAACACGAATGGCATGTATGTGTTACACACATGTAACACCCATTATGCATTGGATATCATCCCCATATATGTCTGTCACCTCATTAGTGTTCCTACTGCATGTGACGTCTGTCTTCATGTGGGCATGTCTGTTTGCCTGCACTGGTGTTCTTACCTATCTGCACATGCCTGGATGTATCCACGGTAATGCTGTTGACCTTGATGCTGTGTATATGTCACATATCAACACAGACACAGCCTTAATGGCCTTGGGCCGTGACAATGCACCACGTACGCATGGAAACCTGTACATGCATCTGTTTTGCCATAGACATCTACACTGCACTGTACAGCTGTTCAACATCCTGTCACAGATCGCCTGTGTTGCACATGTGATAGACATGATACCATGGCTAGTTGGACGTCATTCGCAGGTAATGTTGTCGGCTATAGCATGTACAGGCTGGGTTTACTAGCTGTATCCGACACCCATTACACCACTGCGACACATTACTGATCCAGATAGTTGATACTACATCTACCATACGGCCATCACACCATGTATGACAGGGATGATATGTGTAGATATGTGGACAGGGCTGCATGGTATGGCGGGAGTATGTCACAGGTATGGCACAGGGATCTGTCCAGCATGTGGCCATCCTAGTCATAGGACGGTGGTTGTCCATGAAGTATGTCTTTCAGATCAGGCTATGGACATGTAGCATGTCCAACAGAATAGTGTAGCATATGTCTGTATGCAAGGTGGATAGCATGCTGCATACTGGAGGTGAGTATTGTGGAGGCTGGTATCAGCCATCCACGCATGGGCCCTACCCCTGGAGGGTGATATGTGTTCCAATATTGGTCACACAGGTGCTGTGTATGCCTGTCCAGTGATCTCTGTGCTCATGGATACCACCCTGTCATGTCATGGGTACCTCAGATGACTACCTAAAGGGCCAGGGAGAAGTCTCCAGCTCAGGGAGGTGTACTGCACAACACCATCCCTAACACAGTGTCCATAATGTTGACCACAGCCTAGGTGTTACTTAATGGGTACAGGGGTATTCCCCTAGTGGTATCATTGCTGATATCATCCACCAGAATGTGCACATATGTCACACACCTCACACAAACAGCCCATTCTGTATGTTGTTCACAACACTGTGACAACTATTGCCCATAGGTCATGGCCATTCACATCCTCACATACACAGATGGCTGACATTTGTCTGTGTGGTATGGGCTACAATGCGGGTGGGGTACAACACATTAACCCTGGTTTACTGTCACTGACACCGTGTGATATGCACATGTCACTGTAGCACCTTTAGTAGTTGTGAGTCTGTCAAC
Organism: Protopterus annectens; assembly: GCF_019279795.1. Lineage (NCBI taxonomy): Eukaryota > Metazoa > Chordata > Ceratodontiformes > Protopteridae > Protopterus > Protopterus annectens. Next base: position 454,419,780 of record NC_056733.1, on the reverse strand, counting down.
AGGCCACTAGTAGAACACTCCTGTGACATGCAAAGGCATTTGTAGTCAAACATCCGTACTGTCTTGTACATCTGTACTGCTAACATCTACATTGATAATGGTTCATGGACTTGCAGACCATACCCGGCAGTGTTCTGATGCGGTGCCACCAATCATGACTGTCGTCAACACTTGTGGGTTGATATTATCCAACACCCTATCTGTATTGTATGGGCATGCTCGGCACTTGTTCAAAGCTTCTTGGCACGTTATGAGCTACTGCTTAGTTTAGCACCCATGTCACACCAGTCCTCACAGTTACACTGTCTGTCCATAGATTTCCAGCTTGCTTACAGTACAACAGCTGTCGTACACACATCACTCACATATCTCATGAGACATGGTGGTTTATACGGCATGTCCACCTGGCACATACCACTTATATGCAGGCATGTCCAACTGGCACGTACCAGTGCTATTGCCTGTCACTATGATGACTATATTGTACATGTGGCAATAGAGCTATTCTCATGTACACAGTCAATGCACACCTCCCAACATACAACAGTACAGCCTGTGGGGGATGCACATATGCAGCCCTGCTGGGGGTTATACTGTCACCAACCCTGACTGCACCTGACAGTCATGTGGGGATGTGCAACATTCACAACACACCCCACTCATCACATAGTCACACATGATCCCCACCACAGGCCACACATACGGAGACACCTTGTACAGTACCCCTCCATACTCTGTGTGGGCACCAATGGCAGCCCACATTGCCAAACACAACCACACCAACCTATAGCCCACAGACACATGTGCCCATCACATACAGCCAATAGGGTGTCACAACATACACAACACACCTGTCATAGGTGACTGTCGGCGGTCATACTGCTGTTCCACTCAGCAGGCTACACAAGGCGATAGTCACTTACATCCTGCTGTCAGGTAACTGGTTCTGCAACATAACCTATGCACACATGCCACAACTCAGCAGGTACGATGTGACTGTCATTTTCCATGTTTGTGTGACTGAAGTTGTATCTCAGGGCACAGACTACGTGTGCAGGGACATGCAATAGCCCACCAGTGTTGTAGCCCTGATGGTGTGGTCCGAACCCTGGGGAGCATTTTGTGGTCATCCAGACCTGTTACCACTGTACAACGAGTGACTGTGTCACTCCCAACAGTTGTCCATGCTTCTGCTGTCATTCCACAGGCATCTGGTATATGTCCACTTTGACAGACATGGTCAAACAACATGATGCTGTGGCACAGTTGACCTGCACCTGTCAGCCCTGGGAGTACGGATCACATGTTGGACTCCTGCTGCTTTTATACTGCCTGTCTTGAACAGTGCCCAATAACAGTCACCACCAGAATGGGAACTGGCTAGCGAAACATGTGGTCATGTATCACAATGCTTGACATCATCCACTGTGACGCACGCAGGCAAGGCACACCTGATACTGCACCACTTCAATATCTCTGCAGTGACTGGGACCTGCCTCTTGGCTCTGCAGAGCACACCTGCAATCACTGGTTATAGACAGACCGTACCTCTCAGGCATGTACCTGGACTGGCACACCCACGTCTGAGGTGTCCCCATATTCCACTATGTTGTACGCACATCCCGGCTGGTTACTTAGCACAATGCATCACAGGTGCTCCATGTGCAAATAACTGTGTCCGGAACTGCTATGCACAGTATTACCAGCTGCGGATTCAACATACCCCATGGTTACCAGACCTCATTTCATGGTGTACTGGACAGTTGGGCTCATACTGCTGCTACTAATGTGAGACTGACAGTAACCCACACTTAACTGTGATAGCTGCACATGTACCGACACATTAGGCGTATGCTGTCCGTGAGTCATAACCTCTGCTCGGCTGGTTCGACCCATACACACCACCTCCAAGACCAACAGTATTCTTGACATGGACACTACCAACATGTGACTGTTGTTCCACACCTGGGGTTATCCCCTCATTGGTGGAGTCCGAACATATGCTACTCACCCTTGTTAGCCACATACCGGCACCACACACTTCACGGCATACACAGTAGATGAGTACTACAACACCTACTACAGATGTCGTATGACAGTGGTACTTGACGTCATGACACACGTGCAGGTGGACAATGCACATACAAATGCTGAGACATACCCCAGTGCACTTCCTTAGCACGTACACGACAATATGGATCATGCTATTCCACACAGAGCCATGATGGTACACACCAGATAACAGATGCCACTCTGGGGGTGTGGTTCCATGGACATACTTTACAACAACAGGTGGGGGCTGTTGCACAGTGGTGTACATTCCCATGGGTTGGGTAACTCGTTGGTCAGCCTCGGTAGGGCCACGGGATCCCTTATCACATACTCCATAACTAGCTACATACACATTATCCGAGATGTACTACAAGGCATTATGGTGGTATGTCAGTAGTCGTATGCAATACCCACATCTGCTCACACATACAACTGTCACTGTGGAACATGACAGTAACAGGTGATGTTGGCAACATGCTGTCTGATGGTTTCAATGCTAACATTACACCCTCTCACTCCCTATGGGGCCACATTCCTTGCAGGAACATTGCAGTGTACCTGCGGTCACACCTACACAGTACTGACCTGCACTCTATATGTCCTAGGACACTGGCCCCTTGTCACCCTACAAAATCCCAGACTGTGATGTCCACAGACCTCCGAATGACATGTCTCCCCACTGGGACACCATATTCAGTAATAGCCTTGTACCAGACATTGTGGCCCCTGACTGGCACACAGCGACAGTTACACTCCACACAGGTGGTGCCACAATGCATGACTGGGACTATTGCCCTACACACCTCACTGGACTGTTCTGCATGGCTATAGGGCACATCATCATGGACATCATTCGCTGATTCTTTGTTGTGCTCCGGTCCTTTGATGTCAGCTGGGTTGGTCTTGTTGGAGCCACAGCATGCTTCCTACACCTGTTGAACACCTTTCATACAGTTGCCAGAGTAGTTGATGATGACACGGGGGTCCACACAGCCTACATTGTCCTCTCGCTGCTTTTCAGCACCGTTCTCCATTCTGGTATTGACAACATACACATCCGCCTGCACATCAAAACATATGTCTCAGGATGTTATGCAAAGTGGCTAATGGATGGGACACACACACTGAGGGTGGCATACCATATCACATACTGCATTCCAGTTACACTTGGCATACCACAGTCCTCAGTCATGGGGCCCTCATGTTCGGTATATGCTTCCCTGAGGTACAGGCTACCACTGAGGGGACTTCCCTGCCTAGCTTTACAGACCACTGCATACCAAGTGCCATTGTTGATCCACCAGCTGATACAGACCCCATCCATACGGGTGTCACTGTGACGGATACCTGATATGAACATCATGGCCTCAACCTGCATGACACTTGGTATGAACATCACCTTTGCAGTACACCATCCACCCACTGGTTATCACATAGGTGTTAGTCCCCTACATACATGTCGCATTGTACATGTTCGTACTACACATGTATGTCGCACACACTCCTGTGATTACCACATTGCCACGGTGGCATGGATATCCTTCTATGTGTCCACACTTGTCTGTACTGGGTGTGTAGCTGGTACATAGGCACCCATTGTACCTCTGAACACCGGACTTATACACACATCCATGGGGTACAACACCCTACTTAGGGTGTACCTTACACAACAGCTACAGCTTTACATAACTCAACATTAAAGCACCATGACGTTTATTGAGCTACGGCAGTTAAAGTTTGTGGCTGAAGTACAGACACCACGTCTGTACACATTTGCAGACTACATACTCAGGGGTGACCTCTGCTGTAAAGACAGGGCCCGTGTCTGCAAATATGTTAATGGATATACTCCACATACACGACATAAACAATAGCCACTGTGAGCATGATGCTCATGGATATGTGCACACACGTGACAGTGTGTGGGATGTACTTGGGGGTTGCATTCCCAGACCGGACACTCACCATGCTTTGGGACAAGATTCCTATGTATATCATGCATGGACAGTCAGTAGCAGTGTTCATGTGATACCTCACTTGGTGGATGGTGGACACATGTACACCAGGGATCACTGCAGTGGCTGTACTGTGCAGAGATGCAGGTTGCACATGGCTCTTCTGTTCACAGGACACTACCCTAGAGAGGTGCCACTGGTGTGCACACTGTAGTTGTAGTTACACATAGACTTGCCAGACTGCATGGTACCCCACTATGCACCTGTGGAGCTATTACATGTCCTTTGTGCATGGTTACTGGAATAGCCCTTTCATTTAGATTAGCTGTCATGCTATTACAATGTCCCATGCCTACAGGCCATATGTATCCTGTTATTGTACACGCCAATCATATTCTTCTTTGTCTGTCACATCTCTTCTGCTATTCTAGTATGGGAGTAATGTTTGCGTCCTTTGCAAATGCACAGAGTGGATTACATTATTTATTTCATCATAACTGTTTAGACATAAATTAATTACATACTACTCACATCACTATACGATATATTTGGTATGCGTCATATGCCTGTTCTTCTGTGTAGCATATCTGACATATCAATCTACTGTACTATACATTACACATATTTTACATGGTATCCCATAATTTAAAGCATACTTGCACAGCGGGACCACCTTAGACATGTCATTGACATTATATGCCCATACACATGCGTACTGTTACAGTATATCAACATATACTATCCCCTGCTATGGCACGTACTTGTTGGGCATACTTTGCCAGTGACGGCGGGTCATATGACATTGATCTGTTTAAAGCCTTCATGTTGCATCCCTTGTGGTGTCTGTGCTGTTTACCTTGTGGCCCACTGCTGGACGCACAACTTCTACAAGCATTAGTACGATCAGCAAGACATCACTACATAAATACCATTTCCCACTTTATGCATGGTGGACACTTTTAATTACTGCAAACCAGGCTATGCATACACTGACATAACTTAATACAGAACATACTATACATACAGTTAGTGTTCTACATACCTTGATATCATTCCGGTATTTCGTCTCTATCTTGCTCTTCTGTATCACTCTTTAAACTGTTTTATGGCATGAGCATACAGTTTGCATATCTGGCAAGTCATCATTATATACGTCGATACCTGCAACATGTGGTTTATTGCCTCCAATTGGTATTCCGGTGTGACTAATTACGTGCACTTCAGCTGTGCAGCTACTCCATTCGCCAATTACGTGGCAACAGTGGGGTATAATTGAATTCTCCACTTGGGTGTTGGCCATTTGCCCTGCCTTTGGGGAGACGGCCTGTACTGTGTTTTGTTGTGTGTAATTGCAACTGCTATGTGTAGAGCCAAGTGTATTTTGGAGTCATGTCCCCAGTGGATTGTGTGTGAAGGCTTGAGTATGTGGTTCTACCTGTGACTGTACCTGTCATCCCACTCATCTGATAATGGACTATTGCAAACATCTGTAACATCACCGTTTGTACCGTTATACGACGGATACAGTTTTGCATGGCGCCTTTAAATGTCTCTCACAAGGTATGTTAATGGTTCAGCAGATGTAATTGACTAACTGGATGTTTGTGCTGTGATTACGGTCTGCATTGCTATTGTTTCCAGTGTGGGGGATGTAGGCAGGTGTACTTAGCATATACGGTTTTGTGGGGCTTGCATTTCTACGTAGTCCATATATATATGTGTGTGGGCCCCTTCCCTAATTACAGTGCTATCACTTAGTAGACTTCTGTTACGGGAATTTACTTTGGGCCATTGTTAATTGGTTTCTATATGGTATGCAGGTGAGGTTGATACTTCCATACCTCCGGATGTACGGCGATATGTGCAGGGATATTTCTAAATGACCGCTATCCCGTGTATGTCTGTCCCAGATATTTGCAGTCATTGCAGTGGTGTTGGTGTCAGACCCTCTGTGGCATGGCTTGCCACCTTTTCATGTGGCCATAGTTGGACACTTGCAGGTCACACAGTGGTGTTTACAGGCTGACATATAGCCATGGTCAGTACACAGGATAGCACATACTTTTATCCTCATTACATACCAATTGTTCTTGGACCTTCCCTACTTATCAGTTTGCATGTAACATTTCCATTTCTTACATACAGGCATGAGTATTTCCTGCAACTATTGCATAATATTTGGGACATACTAATGTCCTAAACTCTCGGACAGTTGCCCTTTGTAATGTTTTATGTCAGAACACATCTACCCAGGGAGGGGCTGTCCCTCCCAATGTGGGACAGGTATTTACCGCATGCCTACGGCTAGCTATACCCGCACCTACCGTAATCATCTACCTTTGAGTTGCCACCTATAGACACACAATGAGGACACACACACACACATTACAGTCACATGGAAACACACATGGCACCCTCAACACACACATACGCAGGCTACATTACTCACAACCACTGTTGTACACGGTACCTACGTGGACCGCACCACCGGCAGCGGTGATTACATGTCCTTACTATCATCATATTGCTCACGGTTCTACTGTTCCAGCACTGTGTTCTTTCTGTCTTTCAGCCTCCTGGTTACGCGTGTCGGTCTGTGACACGTTCCATAGTTGGCAGTATCCTATTTATTTGTACCTCCAACGTGTTTTGAATTTCGTTGACCTATCTATATATTTGCAGATGTCAGTGACTCCTTATATATCAACATATATCACACTATCACCCTTTCTGTCTGTATTATATATGTGTAGATATATATATATCTGTATATATATATATATATATATATATATATATATATATATATATCGGATAGGGGTGGTGACAGGCACGCTACACCTTTCATTGTGTGTTTGTCAGTGTATAGTGTGTTTCCTGGACTCCACACATTTGTGTCTGTACCTGTCACATTACACACCTGCCATAGGTTAAGTTTACCTCCCGTCCCACTTTGCGAGGGACAGTCCCTCTTTGTGCAGTTGTGTCCTGCGAAATATTTGTGAACATAGCAAATGTCCTGCGACTTTGGAACAAACATATTCCCTATAGTTTATGTAATAGTTGCATAAAACACTTATTCTGTATCTGACCCACCTACATGTTACAGGATACGGAATACGTACCTGCGACCATTACTAGAGTAAGCATTTTATCTATGCAAAACACTAACATTCTGGTTTTCGTACTGGCCGGGTGTATGTGTCAGCCTGCAGACATCTGGCGTATGTCCCACATTGGTCATTTGAAATGTGGCAACCCTACCATACGTACATCATGGCTAGCAATAGTATTGGGTGATTGTATACATGATTGCCTGTTCCACTCCTGGCAGTGGTCATTTTACCCTTCAGAGCAGGCACTATTTGTTCAGGGGTGACTAATGCTGGTTTCACCTGTTATGTACATCATTGACCGTGATCTGCGCAGCAGTCGGTGAAGCTTAGCCCTGTTTTGCGCATATCCGTATAGTCATATTTAAACATCGCTTACCAGCTGTGGGCAGCGCTTATTCCCGCTAACGTGTGCTACACATATTCTGATGACCTGCATCCAGAATGCATTACCCGTGCCGTCGGGATTAAGTTACGTCCCTTGCGGGACATGGGACCGGCAACATGCACGACAGTCACTGCATGTACCTCTTGGACATCTGGGGGTTGTACACGTATTATGTCATTTTGTATGTGAAGTACACTACAGCAGTTACTCCACACTACACTCACATGGATAACTCCGTTAGTTTACTAATTGATGAGTCCAGTTAATGGTATGTCCATGTGATGTTTACTGGCTGTACTCCGGCATTAGGTATGTATATCACAATTAGCTACACCCAATAATGTGCTACACCTTCATACGACTGTGGATGCAGCATGCTGGGGTGACGAATACCTGTCATGGGTACATCCCCTGCCTTGACACAACATCCATGATTACATTTTGTGGAGCCCCTCAGTAATGCAGCGGGGAATCCGTGCTGAGTGTGTGTAGGACAGTGCTTATGCACATGTGCTCCCGCGATTGCCTCTGCTCCAGTAAGCGACAGTTGCTTACTCGATGTTGTGGCGATGGGAGTCACTGTTTGCCCTGTTTGGTGTTTTGCCTCTGAGAATCGGGCGTGTACCTACCGAAGTACCTGAGAACCTATACACACAGCACCGACAGATGCTGATAGGCGCATCTATTGTTCAGGTGTTGACACTTCTGTGTTCCAATGGCTGTTGCGTGTACAATGTTCGAGGGCTACCTATGTAGGATTCCACAGTGGGCCACCTATACATCACAATTTACAGGTGGTCATGTTTGTGTGCCATCCATTGTACTGTGTGTGCAGGTGGAGAGGGGTGTCAGTCCGTGGGAGCCTACACTGTCAAGGTATGTGCTATACGTTCCCTCTTTGCCAAGGCATAGGCATATTGGGCATGCCTCCGTCTGCCTACTGGGGCTGGCACAGTGTGTCCATGGTCTGGATCCCTCTGTGCCTGTGTTGGCCTTGGCAATTGCGGTGGGCTGTGAGGCCCTCCCCCATTTTGACCCTGCTGCAGCTATTTCCGCAGGATCATATTATGTAGCATGGCACATACTATGAAGATGTGGGCACACATGCCTGGGGAGTACTGCAAGGCCCCACCAGATGTTTCCAAGCACTGGAACCGTGATTTCAGCATCCCGAACACACGCTCTATGATGTTTCTGGTTTGTGCGTGTGCCTCATTATGGCATTCTTGCATTGGTGTGTGTGCATTTCTGATGGGGGGGTCATCATCCATGGCTCCAGTGCATAGCCAGCATCCCCCACAAGGTGGCCTTGTGGGATGTCCCCCCTGACAAATACCTGGTACAGCTGTGAGGCATGCCAGATATGGGAGTAGTGGTAGCTTCCAGGGCTGTCAGCACACACATCCATGATAATGCCCTGGGCATTGCACACAACCTGGCAGTTGATGGAGTGGAATCCCTTGCGGTTTATGTAGTGCCTACCATACTCACCAGGTGGTGACTTGATTTGTATGTGCATGCAGTCTATCACACCCAGTACCTCCGGGTAGTTTTCCACACGGTGAAAGTGACGCATATTGCTGGCCAACTCCTCCTGAGTTCGGGGGAAGTATATATGCTCATTGGCATGTGCTAACATGGCATCCAGGAACCGGTGTAATACCCTGGATGCCGATGCCTGTGAGATCCTCATTATATCTCCAGTTGGCCTTTGAAAGGTACCTGTGGCTAGTATTTGCAAACTTACACATACCTTCATGTCCACTGGGATGGGTTCACCTCTGTTGTTTCTGGTTCTCAGGCGTGACCGGCACAGCTCTACTATTTGCTGTAGGATGTCCCTGTCACCCTGTAATGCTCTACTATCTCCAGATCATGTAGCCCCTGGTAGGTTACCCTTGGTCTGAACACTCTTCTCCTCCTCTGAGGCCTATGGTGGTTGTCAGCATCATCTTCCACAACACCGTCGGTCTGTAACACATGCTGATGAATCACAGCTATGGCAGCTCCCAACATGTATATTGTAAAAGTTTCCCATCTGTTTACACCTATGGTGCAGTGTTTGGGAATACACAGGTGTGTGTTGGGTGCTTTCACACTGTATACTGTTTTGCTGTGAACACTGATGATGTCATAGGGTGTGTATGTACGATCGTGGCTACAGGGTATCTTCTGTGTTTTATTAACGGAACCACTATTGTGCTGCCTTTGGTGTTGCATTACATTTGGCTGCCGTGAATTACTTCCTGCCCTTCCGTTTACATTTGTGCACATTACACCTACCATTTACTGGCATGCATCTAGCAGCCTGCTTTCATTTGTACTTTCCTAGACCTGGCTTATCTTGCGTAATGTGTTCTATTGCCGGTCTACTGTGGGTTTTCTTTGCTCTGCTATGACAGTCCTCCTATCTTTGCATTCCAAGTCCTCCCCTCCTGTCTTTGCAATCCTATGCCTCCCCTATCCTGTTTTGCAGGTTTATGCATGCAGGCTTGTCTACTGCCGTTGATTGGCCACCGTGAGTTGATTGCTGTTAATTGCTCATTAGTACGCCAATTACCCTGCTTCGGCATTTCCTTCTTTTCTTCCCATGACCTTCCTGTTTGTGCTATTGTTCGCAGCGCGTGCATCCGCTTACCGGGTTTCGGGCACGTTTTCATCCCCGTACACGTGCGCTTTTGGGCACCATGTGTACTCTCAGCTAAACGGTTCTATACCTTCCTCCCCACCCCTGTCCTGCAGCTTTGTTTAGCAACAGCCAGGCCAGATTTGCATTGCCCCAATGTGCTTACTGATCCGGTGGCACACCCCTCTGCTGATGTCATGTATCACCTCTGATACACTCCTCGGTGTTATAGTGCTGTGCCGTGAGGTACATCCTTAATCTGGCGGGACGTTTGCGATTCAGTATTACCTGCCTCATTTGCATGGCATTGACTACTAATTCATAGTTACAGCGCCGAACACTGTCACAGGCCCTTGGCAACCCTTGCGCCTTGCTTATGGTGTGCCATGCCTACCATTGCATATTATGGTGAAATCCTGATTTGTCTTACATTGCGATTTTATGACATTTGTATATATTTCCCTTGCATTCCTGTTTGCGCACACATGCCCTGCAGTTGTACTGTGCGTTACTGTGGACATGACATTAAATGTTGTTTTTTAGGTGTTGTGCATCTTTTCTTGTGCCATTGGCTGTGTATTTAGCCATTGGCATATGTTAACTTTGTAATACATGAGTCTGGTCTGCTTCCATAACTCCGATGATCTGTTTGGGTAAATGTAAACCGTGTTTTTTTGGTTTACATATCCATGGGCTTGCACTACGCCTTCACCACTTCGTGAATCGCTGTATGCCTTCATTAGCATGGTGCGACACTGCGCATGGGGTGATTTGCATACCTATGCCGAGGGCTGCGTAGATCTGGCATACGCCGGTAGTACACGTGGAATTGGTTTGTACCTGAATCGCTCGGCGGACATATTTGGTGTTATCCCGCATACGCTACACCTGTGCCTGGTGCAAGCTTCATGAATCCGGGGGAACCATCTTTTATTGCACAGCCTATAAATATAATAGTGCATGTACATTTCTACTTTCTTTCAGCAGGGTACACTGTGGCTACTTTTCAAACACAAACAGTTTATAAAATATACTTTCAGCACATGTCTGTACAAACCAGTTTGCTACACACATGACAGGGTCTATATCACATCATCAAATTTGTATAAGTTCGAACGATGTAATATCGAACCCAAAAGTCCAAAACCTAACTATAATGAACACACAGAACAGCAATGTTTTTGCCAGGAAAAAAAAAAATCACTGTTCCCTAACAAAAAAAAAACAAAAAAACAAACTTAAACTAAAGTGCGAGGCTTCGTCCCCCACACCCCCATACTTAAATATACCAACTCCGAGATCGCACCAGAGTGGAGGAAATAGCAAAGATCCGAAAACGACCCACCAATTTTTTTTCCCTGGGTAAAAAATCAATGTGCTGTGGCTTCACTGTTTTTGGGTTTCAGACTTTTCGGTTCAATATTACAATGTTCGAACTTATAGAAGTTTGACGATGTGATATAGACCCCACATGACATACAGTTCTAATACAGTTGTAACACAAGCATCTTATGTAAATCATTTTAATATTCACAAATGACATATAATTATTTACAAAATTTCAGCTGGCTGTGCTGGCAGTATCTCCTTTTGTGACAAATGTCCCATTTCTTCTTGTACACTGGCACTAGTACGTTTACTGTTCTGTTGTCTGGAATTCACTTTTCTTGCCATACTGCTATGAGTAACATCAGGAATCTTTATTGAATTATCCCTTATGACGCAGACAATCATACATTTATATAAATGAAAACAAACTATACTGACATATTTTCAGTTGCAAACATTATACATTACCTATAATCTTCTATACAGTCATTGTCAGTCAGACATTACATAGCTCATTCAGTTCCTGCCTTCACTTAAACCTCATTACTCCTCTAAAACATTATTCTTCATGTATCATTCCCACAATTCCCATTTCCTATGTAATTTGCGCCTACCTTTTTCTAATGATCTCACTTCCAGTTCTTTTTTGTCTGTTTCTATATTTACTATTTCTGGTATGGTTGGTTTAGACTTCAATTTCCATTTTCTAGTAATTACTTTTTTGTCAGCCACCAGAATTAAACTCAGCAAGATATTATTATGTCTAGGTTATTCTAAGTCTGTATCATAGCTGAAAAATAATATCCTTAGTTACACCGATTTGTTCACCCAGTATTTCTGACAGAGTAGTCTGTGGGGATTTTTAAAACCCTGCCAACTCATTACACCCCCCCAAAAATATGTTCACACATACATCTTTCTTCCCCATCACACCTCCAGCATTTGCAATCTACCTGAGGAAGAATTCTTTGGAGTCTACTTGGGGTATAAAAACAACTATGCAGACACTTCCAAGGAATGATCCTAAATCTTCTAGACTTTGTTTTGTATTTGAGAGCCATACATATATCCTTCCATTTTTTTCTTTGTGAATTGGTTATCCAGTTTCTCTTCCCAATCCATTCTAACCTCCTTTGATTGATTTGTAAGTTGTCATGCAATTTTATATGCCCTACTAATTATTCTTTTTTAACAGTGGTTTCTGTTCTAGATTCACCTAAAAACACTGCCAGTGCTGGTCTTTCACTTAGGACACCCCCATTCCTTTCTCTTTGCCTAAACTCTGATATCAGTCATTGGTTGAGGATACAATCTCTAAACTGAAGTCCAAATTAATTCTTGACTTCTTCACAGTCTATCTCGCCCAAAATCTAGATCATATCTGCTGTGACTTCTTTTTCCTTAATGTTGTTCTTACTTCTAGGGTGGGCTTCTCCTCTTCTTTCCCTGTGGGCTGTGTCTTGGGCAGAACAGCTTTTTTTGGGGGTGGGTTCTTCATTTAGACACTGCTGAAAATACTCCTTCCATCTGTCTTTGATTTCCTGTGGGCTAATGAACATGCTGCTACTAGCATCCCTTATGAAGGGTGTCTGTCTATCTTCTTTGTCTTTCTGTCTTTGTTTTGCAAGCTGATAAAATTCCTTTGTGTCATCTACTGAGTCACTTTCCAGAAGCTGGAAGAGTGCCTCTGATGCCTTATTCTTTGCTACTGCATCTTCTCTCTTAGCTTCTTTGTCAGTCAACCAGTATTCCTTGCCTGGTCTGTCTTTTCTATTTCCCACTTTTTCCTGCACTCCTTTTTTGTTGATGATTTTACGGACTTCTATATTCCACCACCAGCTTTCTTTATGTACCTTATTTCCATACCTGGGTCAGTCACATACCTGTCTGCAGTCCTCACACATTCTGCTTTGTGGTGCTGCCATTCTTCCTCAGCTCCACCTATTTTATCTCCTTTCTGAGATGCTAGAGCCCTGTGTAATTCATTGACTTTTGTGCTTTCTCTATAGTCAACCTCCAGGTCTTTAGCTTAGTCTCTGTTGACCATAGAGCCTTCTGTAACCACTGCTTGCAGCAGATTGTGGCAACCAGTGGTTTATGCTGTGTGATGACTGTTTCACTGGGGATGACTTTGCAATCGTTAATTCTACCTCAGTGCCCTTTCCTTACTAGAAGGCAGCCTACCTGTGTTGCATATTGGCCACTCTTGTGTACAATTTTGTGACTGCTTCTCCTACTGATCCATGTTCTGTCCACCATAAAGCCATTTGCCAGACAGAAATCTAGAATGGCCTTACCTTTTTTATTACTGTTGCCCCGCCCATGTGGATCCAGGTAGTCCTCATATCCTGTTTTGTCTGTCCTAATATGTGCATTTATGTCACCCATTATCAACACCAACTCATGTTATCCTATTTGATTTAGAAGGTCTGGAGTCACACCCTTTGCTTCACTAAGATAACCCTGCTGTGGGTCATAGGCTGGGATTATGAATAGTGCCCTATCCTTACACTGGATCTGATTCTGTCACTAATTCTGATGACATCCCTCACTGCCTTTTGAGGCCTGTCCCTCACCACAATTCCCACACTATTTCTAACTTGTCCCCCTCCTGAGTAGTAGACTCGGGATCCAAGCGAAGAGGTGTTGCTGCACTGACCTTCCATCTTGTCTCCTGGATACATATGATGTCTACTTCCTGTCAGAGAACCTGCATTGAGTGTAGCAATTCTTAGTTCATGTTTGATTTTATGACCAGCTTTTGCTCCGGGCAGTAACTTATTGACCCAGAGTGGCTGCGGGTACACATTGGCGGATAGGGACACATATGCCCCTCCTACCATGTGTCTGTAGCTTAGGTCAGACTAGGTCAGACTAGGCAAGGTTCTCAACTCACTTATCACCAGTAAATACCCATGGTCATTTGGCGACATTAGTCAACACAACTTAATCACCTAAAGCCATTTTTTTTAGAGTGTCAGGTGGCTAGATCTGCTACTGTGCACATTCTGTGATCTGTCGTCTCCAATCTTGAGGATACTGCACACCACAGCTGATGCCCAAAGTGGTTGGTCTATACATGTCTCCCCCTACAGGGCACTATGTAGAGTCTGTTCTGCTGCCCAATGCTCCGTTCATGGGTGAGTCTGAGGTGGAAGCATTTAGCATGTTTTTGGAAAGTGGTAGGAACCCCACAGAGATCCTGGGAAAACATGCAAACTTCATACATGCATTGGCCAGAGGTAAGGATCAAACCTTGTACCTTGTGCATGGGAGACAAAGATGTTAACTATTATACCAATTGGTCTCACATGGTAATATTACAAGACTAGAAAGGGCTATGAGTTTATTTAAATACAATCCTAGTGAAATGCTGCTTAACAAGAAGTGTAAAGATGTCCCTTGAATACTTATCCTGAGGGACAAGAAAAATGTTTTTGAAGAAAACATTGCAAAAGTACCCAAAAAAGAGATGTGCAAAGTTGGTGGATATAGACCTGGTGAGGATAAGGTGAAACAGTCAAGTAGACATGATAAACCATGCACATACTTCCATTGACATGGTTTATATATTCACTAGACTTGCATATGCCAGCATTTTTATCAGAATGAATAGGACCAAAGTTCTTCAGGTGTCACATTTTATATTAAGAGCTTAGCTGCAATCTGAGGTCTTATATTAGACACTTGAAATCCAATGTTTTTTTTAATTCTGTTGTGAAGAAAATATACCTAAGAAGTGTGATATTGTGATCTTTGCATATAATTTGCCATAGTCCAAGGATTTCAGCCACTTTCCATGTTGATTACTTCAGAGACCCCATGCTTCATACCTCACAGGCCATATGTAAGTGTCTTGTGACAATACGTCTGTATCAATTATCCCCAGTATTCATTAGCTTCCAAATGAAATACTACTGTATAATGTCATATTCTGCTAAGAAACCAGTGCAAAGCAGTGGCACATGCACATAATCCACAAAATAATGCAAGCAAAATATGTATGCAAACATTAAATACAGGGTATCCCACCCTATGAAGCAAACCAACGCATGCACTACAATGCATACACAATGCAATTACCCCTCCTGTGACTAAAATTATTAGGAGAGAAGAGAAAAATCAACAAAGCCTGAATGTAAAGTTTCTAAATCTCAAGAAAGAAAAATAAATGCACATTATAAGTTAATAAGTAGTAGTGCATCTTCCTGTTAGGTCTGAAGTTAGTTTCATTAACACAGACTAACAAAGGGGCTGTAGTGACAAATGCTGCTTAGTGAGCAGTGCACTATTAACATGGCTACCATCTCATTCTCTTTCTATTCTATAGTACCTATCCAGAATTGTCACCTGGTTCCATTTACCTATCTTTTGTTCACCTCCTCTCTGTAGATTAGTACATAATCTATTTCATCCATTTAGTGGCCTATACACTTGGTGAAACAGTATTTTCCATTTCCTTGTTCCTTCCTAGCTCTTATCTTAAACTGGAGAGCAGTTATTATACATTTTCTCTTCCATTTCTATCAAACATAATTGGCCAGCATTAGGAAGAAAGGTAAAGAGTAGCTTACTCTCCCTTTATCCCCAAGCTGATTGATGCAATATTTGATGAAAAGTGCTTCATTACAGGTGAGAGGACTTCCACCTTACTCCACACTTCTTGTAATTTTGCTATTCTCTTATATGTAGAGACATGACTCAAACCATCCTATCTTCATAATTTTCACAACACAGGAGGAAGTTCTGCAAACAGTGATGTAAACCATGCCAAAGTAATGAAGTGTCACTGTAAACACTACCACTAAAATATCATCCAGCTTGGGATATAGAAACACTAGCACTCAGAAAGAGTGCCTTCTTTCTACTTAGGCCAGTGTCGGTGCCAAAACTGAATCTCCAAAAACTGCTTCTTTGACTTCCTTCCTCTTATGATCCAGCAGTAAAAGTAAAGCAAATGTGAGAGACAATGCTAATGAAAGATTCTTGGACCGTAAAATGTCTGCTGGTATACTGTAATATGTCTGGAACCATAGTCCTCCTCACTTAATTTGTAAACATTTTCAGAAATAAACCTTATAACTGAATAAAACTGAAATAAGCCACCACAACACATTTAGCTTCATTGGGGATGACCTCCTGCATGCTCATCCTATATGTACTATTCCAGGTAAACCACAAACTAATGTCAAACCAGCAAAGTCCTTCAGTAGATGCTGGAAAAAAAGTCCTGCATATTCCTCATCTTCCTGATCTACAACTCATAGAACCTAATTTCATAATGCCAGAGGATATAAAACCTTGCTTCACACATCACTAGCAAATAAATGAATGAAGCTCCATACAGTATTACTTCCAAGTAAGTTGTGAAGATAGGTGAAGGCTGCCAGCATAGCCAGATAGAATTTTGTAGATAATTCTGTCATTTGTAAATATTAATGTAAGCCACAGGTTTGTTCTCTTAAATGTGAAAAGACTGCATTGGATATTGAACTGCAAAAATGTAACAACAGTGCAATCTGCTGTAAGAAAGTAAAGTCAAACATTTTATGACTGCCTTTGATGTCAAAATTCGGAGCTGATATGTCTAGAGGGAGGCATCCTGCCTATTGTTTTAAGACCAGAGTTAATGGCTAGAATTTGCATGTATAAATGTCCTTTATTGCTCTGGTTTCTGACCAGATGTAAAGAATGTAAGTGTAGTCTATGTTAACCTGGGAACACCAGAGAAGTGTGAAGAATGATGTCATGTGAAACAGCTGTGTGCTATCAATTTAAAGAGAGAAAATCAAAGAGCTCAGATAATTTTGTCTTGAGAACATCCAACATCACCAGCACTGCCTGTTTCTTTATGTAAGTTTATTTAGAACTGTGTTTTCTCTTAGATATAGCTAGGAAATAGGAAGATTAGACTAGTTTGTTTTTTCTGTGATGTCAGAACTTTTGCTACTGTATTATTTTAAGTATTTCTCTGTGATCTCTGAACTCTTGACTAGCACTGTGTAGTAAGAAGTATTGTCCTGTGTTTTTATTATTTATTATTAAATATTTTTAAACCTTTCAATTGTGGCTGTTTTATGTAGAGTTAATTTAAGGCCTAGAGTACAATGCATGTATATAGTGATACTGTACCAAGTTACTCTAATAAGCCTTGACTGTTCATTCACACTTACCATTTGGATAATAATATTGCACAGTAATAATTGGACACTCTTTCAGAAGGGCCTTTGAGTAGCTGATAGTGGGTGGTGGCAGCTGGTACTACCTTTTAGACTGGGCAGAAAAGGGGCACAGCTGGAGAACCTGTGCCAGCCTATGTGGTTGTATATAACTCTTATCTCAAAGTGTGTGTGTGTCAGCTACTTGAGCAGGGACATGAAGCACTGTTTGGACAGAGAGGGCACTGGAGGTTTTAGCTTGCCCACTAGGCTGAGATCTGGACCCTATAGATGTGCCAGTGGGGAGTCTTATTGGGGCCCTGGTGAGAAAGGAAGAGACCAGCCCCAGACTGACTGTGATCTCTGTGTGCTCTTAAGGGAAATTGTACTTTAGTGTGTGTGTGTTTATTATCCTTTCCCTGTATGGATGCCTCACACTGGCATTAGTGGTGAGGACTGAGGCTTCTTGATTGCTGAGCCAGTGCACAGGCATCACATAAGTCTTCTGCACACATGTAACTTCCTTGGCCTAAAGAAAAAACTAAGAGGCTATCACAGGCTTTCCAAATATCATTATATCCAGGACTCTTCGAACACATCACTACCCTAAAATATATCCTGTAATATGTGTGACCCACTCTTTCAATTTATTTTACTTTACCCATCCTAAACTATTACTTTCTCATTATAACATTGTTTAAAATACTTGCAATTTTACCAGAATATTTCACAAGACAATTGGATTGAAGTTTTAAAGACAATGACAAAAGTGGGGGGAATACATTCTTTTTCTAACATTAACTTCACTCAGATCAATAAAAAAGAAGAGCATCTGATAACAAGGAAAGCTTACTCAGTACTCTCCAACATGTAATACCTGTAGCTTATTCAGTGCTCTCCAACAGGTAATATCTGTTGCTTACTCTGTACTCTCCAACAGGTAATATCTGTAGCTTATTCAGTGCTCTCCAAAAGGTAATGTGTGTAGCTTATTCAGTACTCTCCAACAGGTAATGTGTGTAGCTTATTCAGTGCTCTCCAACAGATAATGTGTGTAGCTTATTCAGTACTCTCCAACAGGTAATGTGTGTAGCTTATTCAGAGCTCTCCAACAAATAATGTGTCTAGCTTATTCAGTACTCTCCAACAGGTAATGTGTGTAGCTTATTCAGTTCTCTCCAACAGGTAATATCTGTTGCTTATTCAGTGCTCTCCAACAGGTAATGTTGGTAGCTTATTCAGTACTCCCCAGCAGGTAATATCTGTAGCTTATTCTGTGATCCCCAACAGGTAATGTGTATAGCTTATTCAGTGCTCTCCAACAGGTAATGTGTTTAGCTTATTCAGTCCTCTCCATCAGGTAATGTGTATAGCTTATTCAGTGCTGTCCAACAGATAATGTGTGTAGCTTATTCAGTACTCTCCAACAAGTAATGTGTGTAGCTTATTCAGTGCTCTCCAACAGGTAATATCTGTTGCTTATTCAGTGCTCTCCAACAGGTAATGTTGATAGCTTATTCAGTACTCCCCAGCAGGTAATATCTGTAGCTTATTCTGTGCTCCCCAACAGGTAATGTGTACAGCTTATTCAGTGCTCTCCAACAGGTTATGTGTTTAGCTTATTCAGTCCTCTCCATCAGGTAATGTGTATAGCTTATTCAGTGTCTCCAACAGGTAATATCTGTAGCTTATTCAGTACTCTCCAACAGGTAATTTGTGTAGCTTATTCAGTGCTCTCCAACAGGTCATGTAAGTAGCCTATTCAGTACTCTCCAAAAGGTAATGTGTGTATCTTATTCAGTGCTCTCCAACAGGAAATATATGTAGCTTATTCAGTACTCTCCAACAGGTAATGTGTGTAGCTTATTCAGTGCTATTCAACAGGTCATGTAAGTAGCTTATTCAGTACTCTCCTAAAGGTAATGTGTGTAGCTTATTCAGTGCTCTCCAACAGGTCATGTAAGTAGCTTATTCAGTACTCTCCAAAAGGTAATGTGTGTAGCTTATTCAGTGCTCTACAACAGGTAATGTGTGTAGCTTATTCAGTGCTCTCCAACAGGTAATGTGTGTGGCTTATTCAGTGCTCTCCAGCAGGTAATATCTGTACCTTATTCTGTGCTCCCAAACAGGTAATATGTATAGCTTATTCGGTGCTCTCCAACAGGTAATGTCTGTAGCTTATTCAGTGTTCTCCAACAGGTAATGTGTATAGCTTATTCAGTACTCTCCAACAGGTAATGTGTGTAGCTTATTCAGTGCTCTCCAATAGGTAATATCTGTAGCTTATTCTGTGCTCCCCAACAGGTAATGTGTATAGCTTATTCAGTGCTCTCCAACAGGTAATGCCTGTAGCTTATTCAGTGCTCTCCAACAGGTAATGCGTGTAGCTTATTCAGTGCTCTCCAACAGGTAATGTGTGTAGCTTATTCAGTGCTCTCCAACAGGTAATGTGTGTAGCTTATTCAGTGCTCTCCAGCAGGTAATATCTGTAGCTTATTCTGTGCTCCCCAATAGGTAATGTGTATAGCTTATTCAGTGCTCTCCAACAGGTAATGTCTGTAGCTTATTCAGTGTTCTCCAACAGGTAATGTGTATAGCTTATTCAGTACTTCCCAACAGGTAATGTGTGTAGCTTATTCAGTGCTCTCCAACAGGTCATGTAAGTAGCTTATTCAGTATTCTCCAACAGGTAATGTGTGTAGCTTATTCAGTGCTCTCCAACAGGTAATGTGTGTAGCTTATTCAGTGCACTCCAACAGGTAATGTGTGTAGCTTATTCAGTGCTTTCCGGCAGGTAATGTGTATAGCTTATTCAATGCACTCCATCAGGTAATGTGTTTAGCTTATTCAGTCCTCTCCATCAGGTAATGTGTATAGCTTATTCAGTGTCTCCAACAGGTAATGTCTCTAGCTTATTCAGTACTCTCCAACAGTTAATATATATAGCTTATTCAGTGCTCTCCAACAGGTAATGTTTGTAGCTTATTCAGTGCTCTCCAGCAGGTAATATCTGTAGCTTATTCAGTACTCTCCAACAGGTAATGTTTGTAGCTTATTCAGAGCTCTCCAGCAGGTAATATCTGCAGCTTATTCAGTGCTCTCCAACAGGTAATGTTTGTAGCTTATTCAGTACACTCCAACAGGTAATGTTTGTAGCTTATTCAGTACTCTCCAACAGGTAATGTGTGCAGCTTATTCAGTACTCCCCAACAGGTAATATATGTAGCTTACTTAGTGCTCTTCAACAGGTAATGTGTGTAGTTTATTCAGTGCTCTCAAGCAGGTAATGTGTGTAGCTTATGCAGTGCTCTCCAACAGGTAATGTGGGTAGCTTATTCAGTACTCTCCAACAGGTAATATGTGTATCGTATTCAGTAGTCTCCAACAGGTACTCCAACAGATAATATGTATAGCTTATTCAGTGCTCTCCAACAGGTAATCTGCATAGCTTATTCAGTACATTCCAACAGGTAATGTCTGTAGTTTATTCCATGCTCTCCAATAGGTAATGTGTGTAGCTTATTCAGTGCTCTTCAATAGGTAATGTGCGTAGCTTATTCAATACTCTCCAACAGGTAATGTCTGTAGTTTATTCGGTGCTCTCCAACAGGTAATGTGTGTAGCTTATTCAGTACTCTCCAACAGGTAATGTGCCTAGCTTATTCAGTGCTCTCCAACAGGTAATGGCTGTAGCTTTTTCAGTACTCTCCAACAGGTAATGTCTGTAGCTTACTCAGTACTCCCCAACTGGTAATATCTGTAGCTTATTCAGTGCTCTTCAACAAGTAATGTGTGTAGCTTATTCAGTACTCTCCAAATGGTAATATCTGTAGCATATTCAGTACTCTCCAACAGGTAATGTCTGTAATAAGCCAAGCAAACAACATGAGAAGAATGCTTAATATAGCACAAGGATCTGACAAAACGGAGTTCATATGTCATCTCTACCAGCTACTTAGACTGGACCAGTAGGAGAGAACCACATATCCATTATCTTAAATAGTTCGGCCTTACCATATGGAACCCAAGACACCTACAAACTCACTTCAGAAACCACACAGGCTTCAAAGACCCCACCCCTCAAAAAAAAGAACTTAATCAATGTGGTCAGATAGTTTTTCTGTATATAGACCGAATGCAGGGATAGAACATCTGACTGAAGTAAGTCTGATATCAGGTGATGGTTCTTTTGATATTATCCTTGAGATTTCTACCCAAAAAAGTCTTGCCTTCCTATCCCCAGAACTATTATCAAGGCCACAATGGGGATAGTCAAAAAAGACATAAGCACCTAATAATTGATAGTCTAGACTGAATTTTTATATTATGAGTAACGCAGCTCTAGACATTTCCCTTCATTGCACTGAAATACAAATTAAATCAATTGACTAGGTTGAAAGGAGCACTCTGTTAGCTATGTCTCAGTTCTATAACTCTTTCAATAGGCCAATAGACAATTTAGATGTGACCAGATAAAATTCCTATTGGTGCCCATTACACTCAGAGCAATTTGCTCCTAACTCAATTAAAGAATATTCCAGCTCTCTTCTCTGTTTACACAATGATCAGTCCTTGCACATTTCCTCATGAAACATTCACACATTCAGGCTCTCAGCAATTTCTCTATCTCGGTTAGCCTATATTTCTTTGTGATAACTTCTTTAACACAGTTGAGATATTATCTATTAGTCTTTGCAGAGACATGGAGTATCATAGCACTGACTGTGATATCTAGGTATTACAAAAGGACTTTCATACATTTTGTAATAACGTTGTACCTTCATAGCCATGTACTCATCTGATATTGTATAAATCAGAGCATGCCAGTACAAAAATAATCTTAAATATTGAACACATGCAGACGACAGTTATTAGTAACTTACTCTCCTGAGATTACAAGACCAAATTCACTAATATAATGATCCAAAATCAATGTAATAGTTTTTATAACAGATTAAAGTTATTAGGCTTAAATTTGTATTAGTTTGCAGTTAGGGCTTAATGTATCAATGTGCAGAGTACATATGATGGAATTATATCATCGATAGAAAGTATAATCCCAAAATAAGCTGGTTATAGAGTTTATAAGCAGTAGCCAGTGAATAGTCAGTTATAATATGACCATATGGAGGGTATGGCTAAATTAAAAAATGTATATTATTAAACTAAAGTGTGAAGACAAATTGGATAAGAATTTATTTATTCATTCATGCATTAATTTATTGTATTTGTCTGAAAGGAAAGTCTGAATGAGCCATGCACGACCCCTTTTCAGTGGAGGCCTGTGGAGCAAAGCTCCACAATAACCAACTCAATTAAACCATATATGCAAATAGATTAGCATGAAAAAAAATGAGTAAATGAAAAGAGGAACCACTCAGATTTAGTACAAGAATGTATCAGGCAATAATAGGTAAACAGAAAAGACACAGGCGTTTAGGGTGAGAGAGTGGGAATAAGAAATGAAGGTGAAGGAAAAGAATGTGGAAATTAGTGTTCATAGTAAGTTGATAAGAGTATCATAAATCAGGCTGGAAATTTATAGATATTTGAAAGAAGAAAGTTTTCAGTTAAATATATAACAGAGAAGAAAGAGTGGGGGAGGGTATCAAGAAAGATTAGTTAGCTACAAGTATACACACATATGTAGGATGTGTGAGAAGATTACAATGGAGAAAAAGGAGCCATGATGGAATAAATAAAGGAGAAGGAGACTGGGCTTCTAGTACAGGAGGAACAGGAGAATGGAAGGAAATGTCAGAAAAGAAAGGATTAATGTGGAGGGTGCAGCTAGAACTTCAGTTGAATCTTAAAGGTATGAGGGACTTAGAGAGAAGGTTGCTCCAAAGTTTTTTTTTTTTCACGTAGGTAGAATACAGTCACTATTAGTTTTATGGGATTTATGGATTGTGGAAAGGTGTATTTTTAGAGCAGATAAGTCTAGGTGGAGAGTGCATTGTAATAGAGATGTAATGGATGGATACTTGTTAGGGTAGTAGAGAATATTGTGGGCAACTTTGAGTTGAAAATAGGAAATAAAGTTGGGAAAGTCTACCAGTTTCATTTTTGAGACAGACACTGATGAATTTTATAGGAAATGTTAGCTACAGATTTATCTCTTTTGTTGTAGCATTGATTGCTTAGATGGGCAAACTTCATGTTAAAAAAAAAACAAGGGAAGCATAAAGAATGACTAGACAACAGGGAGGTTGTAGCTATAGAGCTGTATGAATTTTTCATGAGAAAGTTAGAGGTTCTGTGAAGGAGTCCAAGGTTATTGTGAGTTGTTTTTTACAACATTCTGAATATGAATGTCAAATTTTAGTTGGTCAGCTATAACAGTCTCTAGCAGACTGATATGAGGAACAGCTTATAACTGAATGGTATGAGTACACAATATTTTAGAGATGGACTTTTCATATGAGTCTGATTTCGGGGTGAATAACATTAATTTGGTTTTGTTAGGGATTAATAGCATCTGGGAATGGTCAAGCCGTGTTTTATTGGAGGATAAGGAATGCTGAGTGAGAGACTGAAGTAATACATGGAGGTAGTGCAGTGGAGGGGTGTTAGATAAGTGAAGCTTGTCTTATGGCAGAAAGAATATTGCTAATAGAAGGTTAAATAATAAAGACTAAGGACAGATCCTTAGGGACACCTACAGATACTGGCAGGTATGATGAGAAGGCAGAGTTCTACCTGATACACTGAATTCATTCAGAGAGAGAAAGAACTGGAGACCCATTGCATAGCAGAGGTAAAGAAACCAAGAATGAAAAGGGTGTGAAGTAGTTTAGGAATAAAGACATTATCAAATGTTTTAGAAAGATCAGGGAATACGGAGGAGAAACATTTCCTTTCATTTTATGCTGAAGTTAAAAGTGTTGAGAGAGGACAGTACAGTTGTGGTTGTACTGTGCCTGGAGCAGAAACCGCATTATGATGGGGAACATAAGTTATTGCTTAGAATACATTGAAGAATTTAAGAGTATATACATCTGCCCAGGATTTAGATAAGAGGTAGAGAATTGTGATAAGATGAAAATTTGACAGATCAGTGAATATTACACCTTTGTCTAGTGAAGGACAAACGTATGTTTACATCATTTCAGGACAATGGATTCAGGGAATGCAGCCTGGAAAAGGTGCTGCTGCAAGTTTAAAATGGACAGCAGGAATATAGTAGGCAGCTCAAGTCAAGAGTTTTAGATTACCAAGGAGCCTCTCTATAATTTCTGTTGGAACTGATTGGAAGGTAAAGGACAGATAATGCTGAATCAGACCATGATAATGGAGGAGGTAGCGGTGGAGAATGTTTAAGGACAGAAACAACTGAATTAATAAAGTAGGAGTTGAACCTGGAAGATATGCCCTGATCTGACATGGTAGGTAGATTGGGGTTAGGTTATGAAGTTTTACCATGGTTTTGGAGGGTGTTAATAGTGAACCAGAAGTTTTTTTTAGGGGGTTGAGATTTGGTGGTGTTGTAGTTTGGTAGAATAATTTTAGCTACATATACATTTTTTTGGTTATGAAGTTGCCTATAATTTTGAAGTGAATATTCAGATCTACTAGACTGCAATAATTTAAATGTTCTGTCTCTTTGTTGCACATTTTTCTTAGTTTCCTGAATAAGTCACAAAGCATTCAAAGTGGCTTTTGCAAGACAACTTTTCCATATCATATAAAACATTATCCCATTTGTTTAGCTTTTCTTTGGAAACAAGACATTTGTGATAGTGTAAAGGAGTGTTTTTCCAGACTATAAGATAGGGAAACAACAACTATACTTCAGATAACTATAAGCCAATTACTATTCTTCCCAAAATATTAAAGTGTATACTTCACCATCTAAATAAATGTAAGTTTGGCTTTGCACATTTCATTGCCATTTCAGACAGCTTATAATTTATTCCTTTGTTATGCATCTGCATCTAGATGTAAATCCATATATTATAAATAGGATGCATGAGTAATGATTCCCTCAGGGCAAGCAATTACTTCTGGTAGTTTCTTTGTCAGAATGGGATCAGATGTACAAGTGGCGGGGGGATGAGTCTATAATAGTGACATAACATTTTGCTTTCCTTGGTTTCTGGGGAGAATGTCTAATGTCAGTTAATTAAACCTGTAATTGATTGAAAGCAACTTTACAATACTTAAAATCGATGAATGATGACTACATTCTCAATGATACATTACTTTTTTCCAACTGGTTTAACAAATTCTGGGGAGAATGTCTAATGTCAGTTAATTAAACCTGTAATTGATTGAAAGCAACTTTACAATACTTAAATCGATGAATGATGACTACATTCTCAATGATACATTACTTTTTTCCAACTGGTTTAACAAATTCTGGGGAGAATGTCTAATGTCAGTTAATTAAACCTGTAATTGATTGAAAGCAACTTTGCAATACTTAAATCAATGAATGATGACTACAGTCTCAGTGATACATTACTTTTTTCCAACTGGTTTAACAAATGTGTTGTTGTTGTTGTGTCTTTCGGCTTTTTCCCGGTAAGGGGTCACCACAGTGGAACTCCGGTCTGCTAATGATTGGCAGTAGATTTTTATGTGCCGAGTTGCCGGCCCTGACGCACAACCTTTTACGAAGGTACGCCCATTTATGCATGTCTCCACACAGAAGACGCTCTAACTGAGAATCGAACAGGACAACGTCTTACTGTGAGGCGACAACGCTACTGCAGCACCACCACCACAGTGGTTTAACAAATGTGTATTAAGGCTTAATATTTTCAAATGCAAATCATTTGTTTAATGTGAATGTTATGATGTTTTGTATAGGTAAGCCATTCAATAATCTGTTTTATTAAAAACTTTTAGGGACTTGTAGTAGTATTTCCCCTGACTTTTCTAATAATAATTGAGCAATTTTTGAGAAACATATGGGTGTGATATTCCTATAAAAAATATTTTTTCATCAAATAATGCTAAAATATTGGCCAAACTGGCATGTATGCTCATTTCATCTCTGACTGAAATAATGCCCTTTTTTCTAGTTACAACACTAGACAATTCTAAAAGACTTCAAAATTATTTACTAGTTGAATACCTGATTGCATGATTCAACATTATAAGGACAGATTGTGATACCTTTCTTTGTCTTCAGTTGCTTACAATTTTACTCAGGTGATCTGTGTTACCACTATGATTTAATAAGTAATAAACTACTGACTTACACAGATTAATACAAAAACACTATTTTACTTTATAGCAATTAAAAGTTAAGTATATTGTTAATATTACACTTTTCCTAACGAGAAAAGGAAATAAGATTCCTGGAGTCAGAATGTCTGATGAAAGGAAGAAATTACAATTTAATATTAGGTGTAGCGCTAATTTGTCCGAGATTAAGCCAAATCTGAATGATCCAAAATATATATTCAGGTAAGCCGTGTATCAGGCTTTTAGATGATGCTAGCCAAGAGCCCAGAAATACAGCGCTATGAATGTGTAAGTACCAATGGTGGCTCCAAAGAAGCATCATATGTGGTGTCCACTGTTTCTTGGCCGTAGCATGTATTACTCAGGTAACCCAGGGGTGTAGCCACAGATTTACATTTTGTACTCAAACCTAATGTTGTTGTCTCCACCATCTACCTATCATTTAAAAAATGTACTAAATCCTCAAAATGTTACCCAGACATATAGGAAGGGAACATGTATTTTCAACTGTTATTATTTTTACCTATAAAAATGTATTATTGTAATAGTGTTCCTTTCACACAAGCTTTCATTGTATACCTCTGTACTGTAAATATTCATTTATACAGTTTTAAGCGTTATGTGCTTTTTGAGTGGTGAAGTTTCTAAGAGCTGCTAAAATATGTGCTCATTTGAGTACACTGAGTATACCTAGCTACACCCTTGATGTAACCTATTTACTATTTTAAATTTAATCTTCATCTCCAAGCACTGTCATCCCTCTGCAGCTCATATTACCTCTCTCATGAGATCTGCCAGATGTGACTTCAGCATATGAAGCCAAACAAGCCAATCTGTCCAACTTAATCACTTGTCATTTCTGTTAGTGCCAGAACATTTAGTTCAGATCTGATCTTCACAATACCACTGTCTTCGTCATATGACAAAACACGTACAGTTCTTTCTTTCCAACTAATGATTTATTATGACCTGATACACTACTGCCTTAGTTTGTGCCATACATATCTTGTCCTTCATCCAATAAACTGGAATACATTCTTGTCAAGGGCGACAAACATTGCCTATGTCTACCTTTCCCCAGATTTCTCACCCAAAGCTTCCATTCTTCTTCTCCTTTCAGCTTTTCCCAGTTAGGGGTCGCCGCAGAGCAATTGGCAGTGGAGTTTTACAGTGTTGAGTTGCCAGCCCAACACCCAACCTTCCACAGGGGGCAAATACATGCATAGACTCACACCTAGGGCCAATTTAGAGTGTCCAATCTACCTACAGGAACCTCTTACTGTGAGGCAACAGCACTAACCGATGCACCACCATGGCTGCCCTCTCACCAGAAGCTTCCATTAGTATATTAAATGTCTGTTGAAGTAAATACATTGTAACCACTGCACTGCACAAAAGATCTGTATCTTTTTCAAGTTCATAAACTGGTTCAGTCTCTTTGAATCAAGAAATGAGTTCATTGACATGCTTCATCTCATAAAAAAACATAGTCATTGACCACAGTATAAGACCACAGCACAAGTAATCCAGTGATGCATTTAGGTCCATAAATACAGTTTCTCAGAACTTCATCTTCAGGTGCAAAACTTATTTTTTATACTTTTTGAAAGTTTGTTTTGACCCCATTGTTTACTCTGGATTTTTGCTATGAAATCTGACAAAAGCAATTCAAATATAGATCTCAGCCTTTATGGTACTAGTGTTTTGCCTGAGATAAGCTTGATATTAATCTAATAGAGGGTTAATTCTGTAACTCTGTGAAATGTAGCAGTCTTGCTTCTGCAATTTGTCATTTCATTTTCTTCTACTTCAGTGCCATAAACTCCCTAGGTATGTTGTTGTTGCGTCTTATGGCTTTTCCCGGTTAGGGGTCGCCACAGCGGAACTCCAGTCTGCTAATGATTGGCAGTAGATTTTTACATACTGGCTTGCCAGGCCTAACGCACAACCTTCAATGAAGGAACGCCCATTCACACATGTCGCTACACAGAAGACGCTCTAACTGAGAATTGAACAGGCAACGTCTAACTGTGAGGCAACAACGTTACCGCAGCACCACCACCGCAGTACCAAACTCCCTAGGTATGTGATGGATTCTATTTAATTTCATAAAATATGGAAATTCTACAGCGTGAAACAAGATCCCAGATAAGACAGTAGAATTTTTGGCATACCGTGTATGATAAAACTTTATCTAGTCTTTGAATGGTTCCATGCCAAATTCAGGTCATGACACCTAGCTACACTGAATGAATATGTATCAAAGCAGAAGCATTTTACAAAAAAAGGGGCCAGCATCATCTTTCATATTCAGTAACACCATGATGTCTTAGGCTACTCCCAGGGGAGTGGAGATAAATTTTTGTTGTGATTTACTGTTTGACTGACATTCACCACACATCTGTACTTATCTGCTACCTTGGTATACATGATTTCAGGAACTGATCTTGGTCTAAAAAATCTAGTCTTGGTATCTGCTTGAACATAAATGCTAACTTTTTTCTTGTTCACATACCCATTACTACTTTAAATACAATTTTGTGTTTCATAAGTACATTCTGTAGTTTCTGAATTTATGCACTTCTTCTTCCCATCTTAAATGTAGTTTTGTCAGAGAGACTACATACTCAGACATAGATTTATTAGGCTACTATTATGCTATTAGGTACAAAGCAACTAGTTATATTTCTATGGTCTCATTAGCGTTAAACTAAATTAAAGAGATGTGCAGTAGGATTATGGGATTCTATTATAAGCTTGCATATTGCATGTTTATATTTTCATCTCTTTTATTAGTGTTGAGGACATTCTTCAGACTCTACATTTCATTTTTCTTCTTTTATAATGTCAATAGCCAAAATAAACTAACTAATTAACTAAATAAATAAATAAAAATAAAAAAAATGTTCATTTATTACCTACATTTAGTATTTTTTTTATTTTATTTCCTTCTCAAGTTGATGAAAGTGCTGGATTATTTGAATCTTTGTAGACCTCACTACAAATCAAACTGAAGGTATTATACTCTAGTGTTGTTATTTCACAGCAAGAAGTTCTCCAGTGTTGTTATTTCACAGCAAGAAGTTCTCCAGTTCAGTTCTCAGCTTCCTCTGTGTGGAGTCTGCATGTCCTCCCTGTGTTCGTGTGGGTTTCCTCTGGGTGCTACAGTTTCTTCCAACATTCCAAAGACACGCAGTAGGTGGACCGGACATTCTAAATTGGCCATAGGTATGAGTTTGGGTGTAAGTGTGTGTTGTGGAAGAACTACCGTGGCAGGACTAGCCACCCAGTGCTGTAAACCTTGGCTCTAGATGTTTGTCACTGTTGAAGTGACATCATGAACCCCTGGGCAAAAATGGGAAAAAAGGGGTTGTGGATGGCTGGCTGGCTGGCTAGATGGATGGATGGATGGATGGAGGGATGGATGGATGGATGGATGGATGGATGGATGGATGGATGGATGGATGGATGGATGCATGAGTTATACATTGAACATAATTCAAGTGTCTTGAAATGTTTTAACTCAAATATTATCAGAAACAGCTGAAGTGAAAAAAATAATGCCCAAAGCTCATTAGCCAAGGGACTTAATACTTTACAAAACTCAAAGAACTAACAACTTGATGGAACCAGATTGAGCTATAAACTAATCAAATGTATTTTGCAGCAGAAAGCTTGCTGTCAATTTCTACTAACTGGTTTCAGAATTACCTACAAGGAAGGAAGCAAGCAGTTCGATGGGGCAACTACCTATCCTCACTACTACCTGTCACCACAAGAGTCCCACAAGGGTCCATTCTAGGACCCCTCCTATTCTCCATTTTCAAAAATCATTTTCACCAATCATCTTCACAGCATCTGTCAAGATGCAATTGTCATACAATACGCTGACAATTCAACACTAGCTGTTCAGCCAGAGATTCCCAGGAACTCCACTCCAACACCCAAAAACTCTTCCAAACTATCAGAACTTGGTTTCTTAAAAAATCGTAATACTAAATCCCCCCCCAAAAAAAAAACAAACTACTCCTATTTAGTCCAAACAAATCAACCACAATACCCAACCCATTTAATATTGTGTCCAGGGATGGGACTATTATCTCCCCAGACACTCATACTAAACTAATAGGAGTGATCACTGATTTGCATATAAATCAAACCATTAAAAACATCCACAAAAAAACTGGGCAGTCTATATAAAAATAAATCAATTCTAACCCAAGCTGCCAGGACAACTTTTGCTCAAACTCACCTGCTCTCTACTCTGTTCTACTCCTTGCCCATTTTCACCAACTTACCCAAAACAGAAATGGCCAAGCTCAACACCTGCTACAATCAAATTGCCAAATTTGCCACCAGTGTACCCTACTGATCACATCACTGCCATTCCCTCAAACAACTTGACTGGCTTGAATTTCCCAACCTCCTAACCTTCCACGATCTTTCCTTTGCACACAAACTAATATTACTTCCAGATAAAACCCCAGCACTGGCCAACCTACCAACATTAAAAACTAACCCTAGACAACTACGTTCTATTGACAAAACATTGATCAAGGTTACCAAGAGTAAAAACACAGTAGGAGACTACCTCTTCCCCAATAATATAGGTAAAACGTGGAACTCCCTACCCTCAGCTATTACCTTAACAGATTCAACTATTACATTTGAAAAACTCCTCAAAGACAATCTAAAACACACATGGATATGCTTATGTTCACCCCCCAGGCTAAACTCACCAATCATACCACCTCCCATCCCTAATCTACTAGTCTCTGCTCTGAACTTTACCACTAAGAGGAACTGCAGCTTTTTAATTTCTAGCCTCCTCATAGTGTCACTTCTAAACCTGGCCTTTCAGATTGCATCTATACATATTGTGGCACTAAAACCCTGCCAGGCTCACTTTTCTATAAACTTTACTTCCCTTTCTTTACATTTGCTTTTATACTTATGTAGAAATCTCACCTCTCAACTCTGTTGTTTTACCTACTTCAAAAAATCCTGTCCTTGCCAAACTTGTGCTCATACTCTTCTGTATAATTTGCAAAAGAAGCAAACTTCCTCACATATGAAGCTTATTCTACTTGGCTTCTTGCTTATGTACAGTCTCATTCTAACTGTCTAAAAGCATATAAATGCTTTTATACTATGTATCTGATGTTAAAACTTTGTACTTGTATACTGTCTATGTAATGATGAATGCTACTGTTATACTCATGATAATTGCTGGTATTGATTTGTGGAGCTTTTCCCCCCAGGCCTCCGCTGAAAATGGACACATATCCAGTCAGACTGTCCTGGTCAACAAATGTAAAATAAAATAAATAAAATAAACTGGGTTAACGATTTAATAGCCAAGATGCTACAGAGTCTGTCAAAAAGCATAAGATGGAAATCCACTTCCAGTAGATGTAAGACATGGATTCTGCAAAATCTGAAACACAGAGATGTAGCTTTTGTGGATTTTGTTAAGAAATTTGTGGTATCTGCTTTATCCTGGACATTCCACTTTTTCAATGGTTTGAACAAAAAATTCTGTCAGTTTTTTGTCATCTGTTAAGTTCATAGGTTCATGGAATGTTACTGGGTTATTGAGCCAAGGGTCTTTACAAGCCTAACCATTAAATCCCAATATAATACTTGATGAGAGATATCATATATGCCTAAGGTTTTTCTAGCAAGGACTACCCATGTCCGGGAGAGAAGCCAGGGCAATCCCTGGCAGAAAATTACGGTTTCCCATCCAGTCTTCCAGGTTGTACTAAAATGGGGTCATGGAGGTGCTCTGCTTAATATGGATTGGAAGCCTATTGCAGGGGAGTCCAACCTCTGAGAGCTATATCTGTTTCTTCAGCAGGTCCAGTTTATGTCACAGGCTAGATTGAGTTCCTGGAATGGGTGACTCTAGTCCCATTTAACTTACAGATGTGCAGCATTTCCATTAGATTTGGGTCAGAGATAGCCCTGTAAATCAGACATAAGTCACATCTAAGTAGTCAATATGCTGCTGAGTACAGTGACCATGATTTCAGTCTGTCCATATAAGGGCATGTGCTGGAGACCCTGAATTTTCTTAGTTAGAAATCTCTGAGGTCTCTTAAGTTTCTGCAAGTGTCTTGTATGGCACATACAAAAGGGAGCATTATATTCAATAATAGGCCTGATGAGGAATGAGTGCAAGGGAGTTATAACCTGTTTTTCTGTTGGGATGATGTCTTTGCTAATCAGGTGAGTGACGTAGACTGCCTTTCTCACCACAGTAGACACATGGTGGTCAAAGTTGAGGTCACAGTGAACTTGTGCTTCCAGGTCTCTCAATACTGAATTGGTACTTAGGGTATTATTGTTTATTTTATAATCAGCAGGGACATCATTTTTACCAAAGGAAATGATGATAAATAGTACCAATCCAAAGCTAGCTAGCACTGAAAACTGCTCAGATTCCTAAAAGCATGCATTAATAAAGAAAGACTGTTGTGTATCTGGAAGGAAGGATTTCAAATCAGAGTTACAGTGAACAAAGTAAGATATTTCCAGGTTGTTAAAGAAACAATAAGGGATGAGAAGCTTTGATCAAGTTTTGCAAGGAATGGCTTCCATTTTCATGTCTGATTGTGTGTGCATACGTATGTGTCTTTAGTATATGGAGGCAGACAGAAACTTGATAATAGTGGCAGTTGTTTCTTGACAAAGACTAGAGGAAGATTATTTTTAAGGAAAACTTTTATTAATTGACACTTAAATCTATTAAAATGCTGGTATTTCCCATGCATGGTGCCAGTTGCTACTTATGACAGTAGTCATACTTATCTCTAACTCCTATATTCAAAAAATATAAATAAATAAAAGATAAAATCTGACTGTACATTACTAGATGACCCAGTGCTGACAAATACATCATTCACAAAAACTCAAACTGCATTCACTTGTTCCTCATTTCTTTATGACAATCATCTTTATTTTCATCTACTAAAATGTATTACAAGTAACTTTCCTAACAGCAAACTGCAAATTATCATTGACAACAATATCACTTAAACTAAACAAACAGACAAACAAACAAACAAAAAAGTTGAACAGAACTGGTGTTTAATAAATCCTGAGTTTTTGTTAGATAGCTAGTGTAAACCTAAGAGAACTTTAAGCTCTTTATGTCTGTCTGCTTCATTTTCACCTACTTGCTGCAAGTATTTCATTCATATACATCAGCTAGGACATCCACCTTCCTACAAAACTCTACAAGAAGCCTTTTGAGGTGCAATCACTCTAGCAAATGTGCTTGAAGATGTTGGATAGTGGCTGATATGTGATCAACTGATAGATGTGTATGTCAAATAACTGATGCTATTGCTAATCTTTAATATCCCTAGTATTGAGGACCCCCCAAAATAATTAGATGCAAGTCATCAAACCCACTGTTATGGATTTCTGATACACAAGCAATGACATACTATTTGACAGTGAAACTTGTCAAAGCTCAAACGTAAGCAGAAAGGCAACTTATTTTCAGAAAAGAAAGGAAAGGAATAGTACAGTCAAAAAGGGACATTCTAAGTTTATTAGGTGCACATGTTGCAGCAACTGGTTGTAAGTTGGAGAGGAATGATGGCATTATGGTGGGATGGGGCATTATGGGGGAATGCAGGCATTATGGGCTACAGCATCATATAGAAGTGACAAGCATGGAAGTGACACTTAAGAAATTTGAAGTACAGAGTGTCTCTGCCTGCAAGAATAGTGGGGCTGTGATAATGTCTGAGATAGGTATGACAGAAATTAAATAAATAATCTGCAGTAAATTTAGCCAAAACAATTCAAATTGACAAATGGAATGTGACCTGGGAAGAGGAGGTAGCTGTCCAATACAGAGAGATAAAATACAAAGAACAGAGTTATTATGTGAGAAGAAAAATGAAAAATAGTATGTTACTCTTATCTCACCAACAGAATAGCTACTAGTGCTGTGAAATGAGGAAACAATTTATAAATGAGATGCATATCTTCTTCCATACTGAGAACAATTGTATACGTATTTTACAGGTATGAGTAGAAGAGCTGGAACTGGACTGATTAGCCATTGCTGTTGTTGGGAAGTTTGAACTAAATGAATTGTGACTCAGTTGAGAAGTGTTGTTTAGTAAGGTCTTCCCATTTTTTAGTATATTCCTTCATTTGTTTTAGACATGGCACAGTAAAGTTGAAAAAGCTATGTTAGGTTTTTTTTTTCCTTTACCACCATGCTGAAATAAAATATGAATTTATTTTTCTCCTATAGATGTAATACCATCAGGTCTTGAGACTAAATACATTGTTGATTTGTTTGTACACCTCTTGTACTGAGAAGTAAATAATACAGCTGTCTTGGTAAAACAGGCAATTACTGGTCCAGTGAGTGTACTTAGTTGACAGAAATGAAATAAATATTTTGAACTTCAAGCATGCTGTCAGGAAAGGAAATTATAAAAACCAGCAGGAATTTCATTTTCTGCACAGCATGTGGGGGAACAATATGTTGTGTTCAAAAAGTCTGTTTGGCAAACATAATTTTTATACACTGATGCATTGTATCTAATACTTAATTCACCAGATGGACTGAAATGACAGCTAATTTTATTAAAATAAACTGTATCCAAATAGTTTACCTTCATAAGAGAAAACACACCTTTTAATAGCCCTGAAAATGACTATTGTACATGCCAGACTGACTAATACTGTTAACTTCTAAACTTTTATATATCCTTTCCCTTTGCAAAGCATAAAATTAATTATAGTGGTTAACTGTAGATATGACTAAAACAGTTATAGGAAAAGTAAGATATGCAAAACAAGTTCTGAACACTGTACACCTTAGTGCAGTACGTGTGCCTTTTTGCCTGCACTATTGAACCTTGTTTGTGCAAATCTCTTCCTAAGTGTAGTAGATATGGATGTTCAGTTGTCAAAAAAATTGCTTAAGAAAATCTTTGCCAGCCTGTCGTCTATCTGTATTACCACAGCAGTCTTAAATAGTAAGGAAAGAATAAAGAAGAAAGGAAGAAAGGAGAACAAGTGTACATTCTCTTCAGTCTTATCAGAATGTGATATGTTGAAGATGTGACCCTGTATTACCTGCAGTCATCTTCTAAGATGGTCCTATTACCAGTATGACCTTGTTCCAAATGGCAGCCTTGGGTTGGGCAATGGCATTTGTTGAAGCAGGCCAGAAAATGTGCAAACTGAGCAAATCCTAAAAAATGACAAGAGGTACAGTGCATCTCTTAAATGTATCATCATACCCACTAGAAACATTTCAATCCACTGGAAGTACAACCATTATTGCATTTTGAATGACTTTGGAAGAGTAAAGAGTACCCTGCAATGTTTGTCAGCTATTTTGCTTTTCAGAATTCTTGATAAACATGGATTCTGAGTGATGGGTTCTACATGAAATAATGGTTTAGCCAGCAAGTTTTTATCCCATTTCCTTCCATTTCCACCAAGTACACATACATAAATAGATAGATGGATATATCAAGGGAATTTGACCAGTTAAAAATCCCCCGCTGAATATTTAAAAAAAGTATAGCCCTCAACTGACATCTTGTTAACTGAATATCCATCCATTCACTCTCTCTTTTTTAAAGGTAGTTAAAAAGATAGTTTGACAGTTCATTGACAGTGTGTAAGTTTTTTTTTTGGTGAATATTTTGGCTCTCCTTTAACAGTCACATTTGGAGCAGGTACCTCATTTACCGAACACTTGCTGTAACACTACACACATGCATACATTTCTTAAGGTTTACAACTTCAACATGGTTCCACTATGAATGACTGAAGCAAAATCTCTGGAATGTAAAGTGCCTGGCCATAAACAATGAATTTCACTTTAGGGCGGAGACGATTACCTGAACCACTTATGAGGAGAATTTGTTGCTCCATACCACCCGTATTTAAATATACTAATTCCAAGGACAGAGGCTTAAAGAAGAAGTAGCCTAGTAAGGTGATAACAGTACACATACTAAGTGCAGTTTGGAAGTTCCCATTTAGGAGAGGCTGCAATATGGAAGTGCAAGTCTTTTAAGGAAAAGGTATATATTTTCCTCAGAATGCAATATGATTTGACCCCATATTACCTGCAGTCATCTTCTAAGCAGGAAGTCAGATCAAGCGAGTTAGTGATCAACAAACAGGATGTTGACCAGTATATAGGGAAACCCGTCCCCCATTTGACTTTATATAGTACTGAAATACTGCCCAGAAGTAATAACCTCACTGCCTCATTACTTCAGTGCAGTGAAAGTTGCAGTCAAAGGGCAATTTAGGTCTTTAACAAGCTGATAAACATGTCAATTTGTGACAAAACAGCTAAGATCTGATGAAATTAACAGCAAATATTATTTTCTTAGACAACTATGATCTGTCTGCGATACTTATATTTAAACAAGATAAAATATGACTAAACAGCATGTTGATGTTTTCTTTTGATGCCATGTAATTCAACCAAGATATGCAGCTGTGCTCTTAAATGGTATTAATTTCTTCCTGAACATTATTCATTGGAATACAGTTTATAATGTTTTTATATGCATTGTATCCTAGGTCGGGAAAAATATTGAGTCTTAGTTTATTAGTTTTTTAATTACATATTAGTATAGATGAAAAAGAAAAAAACACAAAATATAAACATACTAAAAATGCTGAAAGACAGAGTAATGGCATAGGATAGCAAGGGAAATCAATGTTAGTTATTGCTGCCAAAAATCAAAGGAATGCATACCATTTACTCTGAAGATATGTCAAGATGTTTGAAGTATAAATATCACCAATTTTTTTTGGAGAATTCTGGTTTCACTTCATGTAATAGCTCTTCTACCAGGTCTATTAAAAACAATGCCCAACATTTACATACTACAGAGTGCAACCCCTTAAATGGGATACTTGTTTATGAAACCATCAGTAGTGACTTAAATATGACAGGTTGTGTTTAGAGTACGAACAGCAGAGAAAACAGAAATGAATACTAACTAGAAAAAGTTGTGTTCAGTGCAAAATCTTTAACTGAATTGAATTATTATGTACCAAAATATATCTTACTCTGATCAAAAAATGCCAATCCAGTATTTAACTCTAAATTTTAAACTCACAGGGTTTCCCTGTTTGTTTTCCCTACCCACATTATGGATACTCATTAAGGAACTTGTATAAACTGATGCAGTTGGCCTGCCTTGTCTTTCAAAGCTGTTCTTCGATTGCTACTTAGCATAAAGGAGAACGGTACCTCATGAGGAATATATTTAAAGTGGTTTGTTTACAACCACTAGAATATTTAACATATGGCGAATGAACTTAGGGTCAAACTGTGTAGTTCACAAGCCAGGGTATTCACTACAG
Source organism: Protopterus annectens (assembly GCF_019279795.1). Classification (NCBI taxonomy): domain Eukaryota; kingdom Metazoa; phylum Chordata; order Ceratodontiformes; family Protopteridae; genus Protopterus; species Protopterus annectens. The sequence goes on along the minus strand of NC_056733.1, from coordinate 454,381,591 downwards.
GGAAGAAACCTGAAAAGTTAGTCCTTGATCTTTGTATAAAAGTGTGATTATATCACTGGGGTACATAGGTTAACTGATCATTTTCATTTAAAAAATTGCCAAATATTCTCTTAGAAGCAAAGTGGAAATGCTTTAAAGGTATGTTTCTATTTTCCATAAAATCGCAAATTATTTCACTACTTAAAAAAGTTTTTTCTTCTATATCAACTGTTACAGAAATTTTACCAATAAATATTGGAAAGAACTAGTGAGAAGTAAGCCACTCTAATGAAGAATTTGTATTTAAATTTTCAAAAGTAAGCCAGGAGTACAGCTGTCCAAAGAAAGTTGGTAAATGTTCTACAAATTGTTTCAGACCACATCAGTGGAGTCAGAAGTATTAAATACTGTAAATAGAAATTCAGAATAGGAGACAAAAAAGACATTGTGACACCAGTTACTAATACTAACAGAGGAAATATATTGTAGTTTATAACTCCTAATGTTTTCTGACTATTTGTACCTTTCATCATTGATTTTAGTTTTTTATGCTGTCGCATACACATACTGAAAATGTTAGAAAGTGAAATATTCACATGAATTATTTGTCTGGTTTGAAATAGCTAATTGTAAGTTAAAATCTACCTTGCAGATTTCTCATAATAAAACTGATATATCTGTTAAGGAATAAAGATGGACAGAACCTTTGGTGATTAGATCTACTTTACTTACCACCAACAAACTGATATTTAAATTTAACAATCTTACAATCCTTTGGTCTCTAGTACTAATACTTGTCAGGAAATCAGGGACTCCATCTAGAAATCCAGTTTTGGTGAAAGCACTTGACAATTGTTTTTGGTCATTCTGACAGCTACCATATTTCTAAAGTGTTTTCCCCAAAATGTTTACTGTTTCAGTTGGATTTTCTATTATTTTGTCAGAATTGTCTTTTGCTTGTTTTAACTGGTATCCTGGGGAATGTGAAATGTGACCATATGCAAGCATTTAGATTAAGCAAAAGAATCATGTTGCATCTTATAAGTACACAAAAAAGTCGGAGCTTTATTTTTTTAAATAAAACAGTGGATCTGTCCTTCCTTTATACTTTATATTATCTGTTAAATTTCATATAATTTGCATCTCTTTCTCTTTTTGCCGATTAAAAAATTCTAACTTTTGTACTGTATGTTATGCAAATTATTGTAATGTTTACGTGAACTTCATTTTCAGGCCTTTTGCAAATTTCTTTTTTTTTTCAAAACAGGTTTATTGTTTTAACATACAAGAGAAATATCATAACAATTTTATACAAGTAATTAAAAATAGATATGATTATAACATTCAACAAAACAACTAAAGTATTTACAAAGACATCCACTACAATCAGATCAATTAATTAAACTAAAATACCATGCTATTGAAATTAGGATTTTTTTAACAAATTTTGTAAATTATCCCATACAATATAATAAGATGTTTTTCTAGTTGTTCTTGACCTAATTGTGTTTATTTCCATATGGCACACTATATTCATAACATTTTTAAATTCATTGAACGAAGGAGGTGTATCTGAAATCCAATTTGTGGTTATTATTTTCCTAGCCACTGCTAGAATAGACCATAACAAGGGAAGCTTAACCTTTTTAACACTTTGAGGTACAGGTGTGTTGAATAATATAAGAGATTTAGAAATAATGAAATTATCTGTAAAAAGAGCCTGCAAAAATTCATTAATTGACTTCCAGTATTCTTTGAATTTTATACAGTCATAGAACATATGAGCCCAGTCAGCATTAATTTCTACATTACATCTCTTACATAGATTATCTTTATTATTTATTTTATTCATCATCAAAGGTGTATAAAAAGATCTATGTAAAAATTTCCATGTATAAAGTCTCCAGACAATGGAAGATGAAGTTCTATAGGCAGACTCCAATATATATTGTTTATCTTGTTGATTTGGTGGGTCCCCATTAATAGAAGTGAAATAATTCCAGGATGTATCTACACTGTAAAAAGTTTCTTGTCTGATAATTTTATGTATGTATGAAAGTTTACCTTTATCAGAAACTTTATGTTGTAAATTTAATATCAAGTAATCAATCAGTGTTGGAATAGATTCTTTAACTGTTATAGACATTAGATCTATTTTATTAATGAGATGTTGTCTAAAGGTCTGAACTTCTAACCAGCAAGTTTCTGTTAGATCAAATTCTTGTTTTAAGAAATCTAGATTTTTAACTTTATTATCAGATATCAACTGATACCAGTACTTTAGATCATTATCTATAGCTAAATGAGTTCCTTCAGAAGTAGATGACAAAAGCATACCCTGAGTATACATTATAGGGAATATAATAAAATTCCATTCCCTATACTTAGGGTGCATGAATATAAAGTTACGATAGCTAATAATAATATTTAATGGGTAACAAACCATATGTTTAGGTGTAATAGGTGAAGTACAAAATTCCTTTAGTAACCATAACATGGAGTTATTTACAATCATAGTTTTATGTGTTAAGGAGATTTTCATGAAGTGCATACTAATTAGCTCCCAATAATCTTTCCATTTTGCGACATATGACTGATCTATTAATAAAGTAATAACTTTTACAATAGAAGAGATAGTATATAAATTAAAGTCTGGAAAAGAAATACCCCCTTGAGACCAGCTATTAGTATGTTTCTTTAATGCAATCCTAGGTCTATTAGGTGCCCATAGGAAATTTAACATTAGTGCATTCAGTTTCTTAATAATTATTTTTGTAGGTGGAAGTATTATTGATTGTATTAAGTATAAAATCTTAGGGAATATTGTCATTTTAATAATTGTAAGTCTCTCCTCCATAGTAAAAACCATATTATTCCAGATATTAAAAAGATTTTGTATATTAAGAAAACAGGTATTATAATTATTATATATAATAGATTTAATATCTTTAGATAGTATTATACCTAAATAAGTTATCTGACCTGAATTGGGTACATATTTAGTAAAATCACTGATGAGAATATTTTTTCGTGTATATATAGGTAGTATTTTAGTTTTTTCTTCATTGAATATTAAACCAGAAATACTTTTAAAATTCATCATTTTATCAAATAGAGACTGCATAGAAGAATTAGATCCTGCTGATGTAATTAGAACATCATCTGCAAAAGTAGAATTTTGGATGTTGTATTTTCATCTATTTCAAAACCCTCTATGTCAGTACTGTTTCTGATCAAATTAGCCCAAGGCTCCATTACTAAAGTGAATAATAGTGGAGAAAGTGGACATCCTTGTTTTGTACCTTTAAAATGGGTATTTTTGTGAAACATATGTTCCTACCTTAATATAAGCCAATGTTCCTTTGTATAAATGCTCAATTAGATTTACAAATGCATCTGAGAAGTTTGTGCACTTCAGTAAGGTAAACAGATAGTCCCAACTCACTGAATCAAATGCTGAACTTATATCAAAACTAATAAGTGTTAAATCTTTCTTTTTCCTATTTGCAAAATCAATTAATGTTAAAGTTCTTCTTATATTATCAAAAGTATTTATATTTACAATGAAGCCTGTCTGATCTATATCTATAATGCCGGGGATGATTGTCTTCAATCTATCAGCAAAAATACTCATAAACATTTTATAATCAACATTAAGTAATGAGATGGGCCGATATGAAGTACATCTAGTTGGATCTTTATTAGGTTTTAAAATTGGTGAAATAAATGTATATTGCCAAGATGGGGGGGTTATTAACTCAGTTTGGGCCAAAATAAAAACCTTATGTATTAATGAATATGTACTTTTAGAAAGGATTTTATATATCTCTGGTATAATACCATCATTACCCGGTGCTTTGTTTGATTTAAGCTTATTTATTTGTGTAATAACCTCTGTATATGAAATACTTTTGTCCAATAGTTTAATCTGTTGTTTATTAAGCTTTTTATTCATGTTTGTGGTTATAAACTCCTTTATTTTATCTTTAGGTTCCATGTTAATGTTATTATGGTTAATTTTGTGAAAGTGATTTCTAAATTCATCTAGTATTTCTGGTATACTAGAAACATTCTTCTTTTTCCTTAGAGAAAAGATTTCTTTGATATGGTTTTGTTTATTCAACCTTTTTGTTTTATTTTTAAGTCTATGTAAGTATTTGGGGCTTATTGAATAAGACAAAACTTGTATTTCTCTAAAGTTATTTTAACTTTATGAGTTAAAATTTCTTTGTATTTCTCATTTAGTTTGTTTATTTCTTCAATAACTTTCTTGTCCATAATATTTTCTTTATTATTATGTTTATAAGAGTCTAATTTACTTTGAATATCTAACAATTCCTTATCCCAAGATTTCCTTTTATTATTATACCATCTGATACTTTGTCCATATATATATGATTTTAAGGCATCCCAAACATAGACAATGGAGACTTCAGGAGTATTATTTATGTCTAAAAATGTTTTACTTCTGAAAGTATATATTCTTTATAGTCTTTTAGTTGAGTTAAGTATGCTGGTATCCTTTTGATCTCAACATTATGAGTATTTTTATCATGAATTCAAAAACAATTGAATTTTGATCAGATATAGGACATGAAATGATTTTGGAATTAATTAAATCTGTTACCATCTGGTTAGAAATAAAGACCCTATCTATTTTTGAATAAGTTTTGTATCTGTTAGAAAAAAAGGTGTATGGTAATGATTTTGAATCTATCTGATTATTAATATCATTCAAATGATAAGAATTAGCAAAATCATTTAAATGTTTTGCATTAGATGTAATTCTTCTTTTTCCTATAGTGGTAGTATCACTTTCATGTAATATACAATTAAAGTCACCAGCTAAAATAATATCTCCTATAGAGAATGATATGATCTTATCAAGATGATGTTTCACTGTATTAATACCAATTCCAGGTATCCAATATACATTAATTAAAGTGTAAGTCTTCCCATTAATTTGTATTGTAACCATACAAAACATTCCTTTGTCATCCTGATAAGACTTAATGGTTTTAGGAATGGGCATACTTTTATTCCATAAAATAGCCACTCCTCTTTTTTTCTGAGTGTGCTCTGAACTAACCAATTCTGTATATTTGTTTGTGGCTAGTTTATCAATATCTTTTTTCAAGAGATGGGTTTCTTGCAGGAAGACTAAGTTGGCCTTATGTAAATTAATGTATCTTATTAGGCTTGCCCTTTTACACGGATTATTCAATCCATTAATGTTTAAAGAAATTCCTATTAAAGATGTCATTTGGCATTTTTACAACTTAAGAATCTTATGATCAAAATAACAAATAACAACATAAGTAATGTTACATCTCCTCCTTTAGGTGTACATTTAAATATAGCTGTATTTATTGAATCTCTTATGGGATTTTGTATAGGATTCAATTTTGTTTGTAGTGACAATGAGTGAACAAAATATATTGTGGATGTCAAAACTATATACATATAACAATGAACAAGTGAAAATAATGTAAGGATTAAACCTTGCATCCAGCCTGGAGTTAGAAACTCCAACTTAGAGTAGTATTTACCACTCAAGTTAACCCCCTACCCTAAGCAGCAGTACCTCAGCTACCACCTTATCAATTTAATACTGGTTATATTTAACTTAAATTAACAGCTTTCAATTCAATTATCTAGCAAGACAAGACTACACATTTGATAAAACAGCATCATATAAACTAAAATAAACTTTTTTTTTTTTTAAAACCTATTCATACTGGTATATACATCTATGTAATATAATACACTTGTGTTCAAATAGCATTCAAATAATCTTGATATTAGGAACCAAGAGGAGAGAGAGAAATAAAAGACGTGAAAGAGGGAGAGAGTGAAAGAAAGAGAGAAAAAAAAAAGGAAGGCATATTTACATATTAATTTATTCAAAGTATGTAAAAATAAGTTCTAATATTCATTTAAATCAAAAACTTTGGCTAATATGGTTCAGACATTACATATATTAAGATGCATCTATTTTCTGTCATGTAAATGCAGTCAACAGCTTCCAAAAAAAACCTTGAATTGCTTGTATATGAGCATTTTACTCATGCTCATTATTGTCAATAGAATAAAATATTATATTTATAGAAATTGTTATAAATCATACTGCATAGTTATGCAAATTCTCAAAAACACTTGCATTATTGTAAAAAAAAAGCCATCTGTATTTTGTATGTCTATACTACTGCTTTAAAATATATCACATGACAATTTCTTCCAGAATAGAGTTATAAAGTTATTTATGCTTGTCAATCAGATGAATTAAATGAGTTATAGTAATGTATATGTTTGGAACATAAGTTTTTAACACAGATTAGTATACTGCAGTCACGTAGATTTTCAAAAACACTTGAATAAATGTTTCATTTTCTATGCCTTCTAAAATAAGACATTTACTTACTACAAGAAACTGCATAATTTAAAATCATTATAACTGACATATTTTATGAATTATAACATAGATATTTAAGTAATTATATAAAATAACTCACATTTAAATGTTAAAGAGTTCATTTTCCTTCACATAGTCGCATTTGCATCAGTTCTACTTCCTGGTAGAGTGTTCTTCCTGAATCTGCGATGTGTCAGTATGATATCTGGGTCAAAGGTCAAATTGACTGCTTTCAGCTTCTCTGTGAGAATTCTGAGAGTTTAAGCTTTTAAAACAACTCAAGGACACTGTTCATGAGGTAGCCCACATCCCAGATTGTCTCCCTTAACATTTTGGCGGGAAACTTGTTAAAAACTAGTGACAAACATTCATTTAGCACTGTAAATGCATCTAAACATGACAAAACCTTCGCAATGTATTTTTCAGGTTATTACAACCTCTATGTAAGTGAAATTAAGCCCAAAGTTATTAATAAGTAATAAAACTCAATATTTTTGTCCCAACTCAAATTTTATGCAAATCTTATTATTTACTGTGTCTATATGATCAAAAGCATTTCTATATATTAATATGAAAAAAATAAAGAGAAAGAATAAAGAAAAGAAAAGAGAGTAGAAAATAAAAGAGTGTAAAGCAGAAATAAAAAAATGTAAGAGAAAGCTATAAGAAGTATATACAATGGAATATTACTTACTGGTTATATTAATAGAGTTAAAAATAAAACATATTATTTACTATTATTTAGTTCTAATTATTATTAGTTAAAGCATGACAGATTATTTACAAACAAGCATAAGCAGTATAATCAAGAAAGTATAATTAGGAACAGCATTTGAAGAACATATAAACTTTTTACAAGGAACAAATATGTTATTATTCTATTAATCATATTTTCATTACTCTTCTCTCCCTGCCCTCCCCATCCTTTACCCACTACATAATCTAAATAGAATGTCATTGTTTAAACAAAGAAAAGAAGAAAAGGAGAAAAAAAAGAGAAAAAAAATGTATCAAATTACTGACCTTACTTCTCTTTTTCAGAAAGAGAAACAAATTGAATAATAGCTTGTTGTTAGTTCCTCAGATATTTTGACTGGTTATGAAACAAAACATTTCTTTGCACACAGAGAATAACTTTGATTAAATCTTTTTCAGAATATTTGTGGCTTTCTGGAAATGCAGGAACTATACTTAAAAGATTAATAATGAAGTAAAATGATGAGAGAAAAAAAGAAAAAAAAAACATAGAACAAATCATTTGTTTTTAGTCTCTTCTTCTTCTCTGAAGTCTTCCACGAAGTTTCAGTTGCCAGTCTCTTTAATGAAGGACTAGCCCATTCCATTTCCTCTATTTTATCCAAAATCTTTTTTTTTTGATAAACAGTAAAGCAGAGTCTAAGTCATCAAAAATTTTAGGACCATCAGGAAGGAAGATTTTTAGCTTGGCAGGAAATAGAAGGTATGTTTTAAACTGTGCTTTTTTAAGCTCCCTTATTAGTGGCAGAAAAACTTTTCTTTTAGCTATTACCAAGGAAGAATAGTCATTGTCAAAATGCACAGTTGTCTCATTAATCTTAACAGGAGCTTTAGCCCAAGCAGATTTAAGAACCATCTCTTTATCAAAAGATGATAGAAATCTAACTATAACTGATCTAGGATAGTTTTTGTTAGAGTTAGTATTAGCTATAGATCTATGTGCTCTTTCGATACCAAAAGAGAATGCATCTTGTAAGTCTAAAGTTTTAGGGAGCCATGTTGTGTAAAAATAAGTAATATTGTTACCTTCAATATTTTCTGGCAGTCCAAAAATCCTAATGTTATTGCGCCTAGATCTATTTTCCAGGTCATCCAGCTTTGTTTGTAAATGTGTATTTTGTTTCAGCAGAAACTCAATGTTGATTTCCTCTTCTTGGATTCTATTTTCCATGTCATTCACAGCTTCTTCTATGCCTGTCATCTGGATCTTCTGTTGTTGCAGGTCTATATGTAACAAGTCTATTTGTTTTGTAGTTTTTTCTATGAAGGTATCTATTTTAGTATCCATTTTATCCATCTTAGCAGTAAGTTGCTGGATTATAGTTATCAGAGACTGAAGTTCTTTCTTGATGCTGGAGTCTTGAGAATTTGTCTTACTGGAACTCATTTCCGACTGATAAACTGACAGGAAAATTTCCAAAGTGATTTCTGGCAGGAATATTGTTAAAATTTCCTTTCTTTTTTAGATATAGTTCAAGAACTATATAAAACAAACATATTTAGAAAGAAAATTACTTCAAAAATTAATTTTTTAAGTAATTAATTCCTGTCAGTGTAATGAAATTGGTGGAGCTGAAGAAATCTGCTGCTATCCTGTGTTCATCCTTGGCCATGCCCCCCCTTTTGCAAATTTCTAATGCTCTCATGTAAAGCACATTATTGTAATGTATGCATAAAACTTCATTGTCAGATGTTTTTCTTTTTTGTAACTTTGTAATAACTGTCTGGAGCTTTTTTCCTTGGGTCTCCAATGAAAACAGGCCACTGGCTCAGTTGGACTAACCCAGTTAACAAATGACAAATAAATAAATAAATAGATATCTGTTATACTTGGCATATTCTTTACTGTTTTCCAAAACTGTTGCTAGCTTGATTACTAACTCTGAAAGAAATGTAATGAACATTTACTTACTGAAATGGTTGGGACAATGGACAGAGCAATTGATATGTTTTTTGTCAGGTTTTTGCCTGTTCCATGGGTGGTAAACCTAGCCACCAGTGGCATGTCTCTTGATTCATACCACTAGTACTAATTGGCTTAAAGCATATAAGAAAATTTCTTGCTGAAGCACTTCATCAAATTAAACACCTATAGAACAAAGTCCTTTTAATAATCTTCTCTTCTGAAATAGGCAGTCTATCAAGTACTTTTATAAAACAATGTGAAATATGTTATTTAGCTTCTTTAAGTCACATACCCATTAGTATTAACAACCTGCATACAAGTATATTACTCATAAGCCTTGTTTAACTTTTTAAAACTCATTAATGTGTAATCATTGCCCCAATTTCTCCAATGAAGCAACAGCTTTAGTAGATTTTACCTAAATGTGTCGTTGCATGTAAGCACACACACACACACACACCATTTTATCAGTGGTGCTCTGTGTACCACTGCAAGACCTTAATATCTCTGAAACATTAAATCCTTCTTAGGTTAAAACAGAAACATGAGTATTATCAGCCAGCTGTACACTAATGCTTATAAGGGCTTGTTATGATCTTACTTTTAATATTATTCAAACATTCCATTATCAAGCTTTCCAACTTTCTTACAGTTTCTTTTTCTGAAATAGAACGTTTTACTTTTAACACAGTCATGTTAAAGAAGTTGAAATTCTGACTTTTAGAGAAAATATCAGTGCTCTGGTTTCCTCCCACATTCCAACGCCATGCAGTAGATGGAGTAGACACTCTCAGTTGGCCATAATTGTGATTGTGCATCTGAGTGTGTGGTATGGAAGAACAGCTGCGGTGGGGCTAGTCACCCAGCAGTGTAAACCTTGGCTCTAGAAGAATGTCACTGTTTAAGTGACACCCTGACCCCATGTGCAAGAATGGGTAAAAGGGGTTGTGGATGGATGATTGGGTGGATCAGTACCCTAATTAGTTCTTATATGCTGGTTTTGTAATACTTGAAAATATCTTGAGGAAAATACAGGTTCTGATTAGTTACTTCACTCTTATATGTAAAAAAAACTTTTTTAAAGAACCATATCTCATCTATACGTAAACCTGGTTTGTCCTCTATAATTTCCATAATTAGAAAAATCATTAAAACATTATTAAGTAGCATATGACACTTCATTATTCTATTGGCAATCAGTTCTCTTGTATATATCTGATTGAAGACAGAAGTATGCAAATGATAATTAAAGGAACTGACTTGTATGGACTGAAAGTTTGTTAATGACGATTATTAGACTTGTCAGTCATGTTGGCAACAGTGACAATCAATTGTTGGGAAGAATGGTTTGAATGTTGGGTGTTGTGCTTCAGTCTTCAGAGAATATGAAGAGTAAGGCAGCAAAGGCTGAGAGAGCAGGTGACTTAAAGTATCTGAATTTCAAGACCAAATATATTATGGGTCTATGACATTTCGTGAAATAGCTATAAAGCTAATAGCCATTCATTGAACACATATTTATTGAAGCATCTTTTCAGTGAATGGCAGATTTTAACTAGGGCATTCAGGTGGTTGGCCAATCGAGCGACTGCAAAAAAATAAAAAAATAAAATTTAAAACCTGCCAAGGTGGGGGGCTGTGCCCCCCCCCAACTAAATACACCAACTCCAAGATTGCACTACAGTGGGGGAAAGGGCAAATTCCAGACGATGGCCCCCTGCTGGTTTGCCCTAATTAAAATCTGCCATTCGCTGAAGAGTAGCTTCGATAAATAGGTATTCTATGAATGGCTATTTGCTGTATAGCCATTTAATGATATGTCATAGACCCATATATTACTCAGTTATAAGATAAGGTAGACAACTTTATAAAAAGAGATATGGACATTTACCTCTATATGTATGGTTGTATTGTATTTTATGCATATCTTAACTTGCATTTTATATATCTTTTTTGCAATACTCTGAAGGCATTTTTTAATGTTACTCTATCTGCATTCAGTCTAAGTTCCAAATGTTATCAACTCATTTTGTATATAATATTGTTAAATGAAGCACCATGATATATTTTCTACTCTTTGAGCTTGGGTTTTGGCTATAAATGGTCATCAAACCAGTCCACTTACCTAGTGAACAAATAAGAAATTAATAAATAGATAGTTATGAGGTTGGTCAGAAAGAAGTGTCCTATATAACATAAAAAGCACTTCATAAAATGAATATCAGACCTACTAACAATGAACCCCTTAGGCTGGAGCCCCCACTCTTCAACCTTGTTGGACATCAACCCTAGATCATCAACTGCTTCTAACCCTGTCATTGATAACCGTTTTACTCAACAAACTGTCTTACAAACCCCATTCTCATTTTAGCCCATACCCACTGACACCATTAAGAAACTACTACGAAAACTGAAACCCTGCTCCACCTCAGCTGATAATCTTCCACCACACTACCTCAAACTGGCTGCCAACTCAATCACCTACCCAATCAGTATCCTTATAAATAGGTCTTTATCTGAATCAGAAGTACCTACCACATGGAAACAATCTCACATCACCCCATCCACAAAGGAGGCAACTCTTCTGAACCATCCAATTTCCATCCTATATCCATCTTGTCACTCATATCCAACATTCTAGAGAGAGGTATCCATCAGCAGGTAATGCAATATTTATTGCAAAATAATCTTCTAACAAAAACCCAACATGGCTTCTGACCCAGCCACAGCACAGCTACAGCACGATTATCCTTTACAGACATCATGAACAAGGCCAGAGGTGCAGGATGCTATACTACCTCAGTATTCCTTGATCTCTCTAAGGCCTTTAACACAGTGTCTCACCCCTTACTATTGAGCACACTGTCTAACTTAGGCTTCTCACATAACACAGTAAAATGGTTTCAGAGCTATCTCGAGGATCATAAACAAGCAGTGAAATGGTCCAATGAACTCTCACCCTTTCTCCACAATCCTACTGGAGTCCCTCAAGGCTCCATCCTCGGACCCCTACTCTTCAACATTTTCACCAACAACCTTCACACTGCCTCTCACCCTGGAACCCTCATTCAGTACGCTGATGATTCCACCATAATCTGTACTGCTCAATCACTACCAGAGCTACTTTCAAAAACTCAACAGTACTTTACTGCAGTCAAATTCTGGCTAAGAAAAATGCCCAACCCTTTCTTAATCCAAAGAAGACTAAACTACTACTCTTTCACCCTGAAAACACTTTCCCTGTCACCTATCATTTCAACATCCTTGCATCTGACAACACTGTCTTAGAAACAGTGCAGGAAACCAAACTTCTAGGCGTTATCATTGAGAAAAATGGCAGCTGTTGCAAGACAAAGGTGACACTTAGTTGGCAAATACTTTATAAATGAAGAACACCAAGTCCAGTACAAAAATCAAAGCAACGTCCTTCCAGGGCAAGCAATAAAACAACAGTATACAACAGTATTAAGCGCTTTTGTCTGGTAAATGACTTCTTTAGAATACAAATACTGCAGTTCGAACCTGTTTAAATAAAATGCTTAACCAGTCACATATTCACTGATGTCATTTCCCCTCATTAAAAATACATTACAAAACCTTATTGTAAACCAAGTAAAAATAATCACATAAATCCATACAAAAAATGTCATTAAAAACATTCATTGACAATGTATATTGTTAAATGAAAAACATTGATTTTAATTTTAACAAAGAAGATACAGAAATTCTGTCATTTAACCCAAGGGTATGGTATGCATCTAACCTAATTTGCCATTTGAGTTCTAAAAACTCCAGATATTCATTCACAGGTCCCCCTTGGGTCCCAAGTCCACCTACTCTAAAATAAAAAAATAGGAAAGAATGAGGTAGGTTCAACAAGCAAATGCCTGTATAATGCATTCTTTTCATTTTTATTTTTAATATCATATAGGTGTTGATATATTCTAGTCCGTAGGGAATTCTTAGTTTTACCTACGTAGAAACTTGCACAAAATCTGCACAAAGCCAAATAGACAACCCCTTTACTATAACACTACACCTTTTTCATACTGGTAATAAACCCCAAATTTCTAAACTTAATTTTTTCTCTATCCATAACATAGGGACATTGGGCACACCTCCCACACTTAAAAGTACCACCATTATGGGTACCAGATTTAAACCTTTCAAATAGTCCCTTGAAGGAAGGGGAAATGACATCAGTGAATATGTGATTGGTTAAGCATTTTATTTAAACAGATTCTAACTGCAGTATTTGTATTCTGAAGAAGTCATTTACCAGACGAAAGCTCTTAATACTGTTGTATACTGTTGTTTTATTGCTTGCCCTGGAAGGACATTGCTTTGATTTTTCTACTGGACTTGGTTTTCTTCATTTATAAAGTATTTGCCAACTAAGTGTCACCTTTGTCTTGCAATAGCTGCCATTTTTCTTAATTGTTTGTAAGACGTGGACTGTTCATTCGTTTGGAGTTATCATTGACAATAAACTTTCATTTGAACCCCATATACAGTAAAATATAAAGAGAACTCATAAAAAATTGGGACTCATATAGAAACAAACATTTCTTTACTGCAGCAACCAAATCTACCCTCGCAAAAACATTTTTACTTCCCACCCTTCTTTACAGTGCCCCTGTCCTAACTAACTTACAAACTTCTACCCTAAGCAAGATGGAACAGTGCTATAACAAACTTGCAAAGTTTGGCACAAATTCTAGATATCACACACACCACTGTAAACCACTACTAGAACTAAACTGTCTTGAACTCCCTAACCAACTTGCCTTTATTCAGCTATCCACCTTACACAACCTTATTTTCAAGCCTACTGCCTGCCCTGCACTAGCCAATATAGTCACACCTTACAAACCAAATCGATCCCTATGATCAGAAGACAAAAATCTCTTAGCTATCTCAAAACCCACAAGAAAACCAGGTCACTCTCTATATTCTTAATATGTCTTTATACTTATGGAATTCACTACCTCTAGCTATCAGGTCTATGCCTGGCCTAACCCATTTCAAAGCCTCTTTAAAAATCATCTCAAAAATGCATGGCTCTGCTCCTGCATAAAGCCTGCCTAATGCTCAACTTTTTCCTCTTTTTCCACACTAGCCTCATTCTCCTGTTGTGTCACATTTCACTCCCTCACAGTCTGCAAGACCCTAAAGCTCTCCTAACTCCATCTCTGTTTCTATAGCCTATCCTTAAATTACTGCTCAAGCTGTAATGTCCCTATTCTTAACTCTCTCACTATCTTTCTGCATCACTAACTTTCTTGCTATTATTTTCCTAACTGAAACCAACATTCTATTTTTTATGTACTAGAACAGTTAATTTCATACAGTGCACTTCCTACTACATTTGGACAGTATCTACTCATAGGTTCTGCATATGGTGAGAGTGACTATTACTGTCTATGTTTTAACTCTATGGACTTGTCTAGATGTGTAATCTTGTAACATAGTTTCTTTCAACTTATTCTTGTATAGTATTTCTAATGTCATTTGTATTGTATTGGATTATAATATATTTGTACTGTACGTGGAGCTTTTCTCCCTGGGCCTCTGCTAAAAATAGGTTCTGTAGACCCAGTCAGACCACCCGTGTAAACAAATGTCAAATAAATAAATATATGCCAATGCTACAATCATTTATTAAATAAATGCCTATAGTAACAGTGAATGACAGTAACTATACATGAGACTGTTCCCTGAATCTTTACAGTTCAAGGTTAATGCACACATTATTTGAGAACTGGTACTTTTGTCCTGGAGCAAGTCTATCATACTTCACAGAGGTAGTCTTGATGTAGCTATACTTGTTTGCAATCAGCATCACTATTTTAATCTCGTAACAACACACTTTCTGCTGAACTAGTTCTTTATCACAGGTGCCTTTCTGATGCTGTTGTGTCTTCGATGGGTTGGAAGGGCTGTCTTTTCTGCAAGCAGGAGGTGTTTCTGTAGCATATAATAGAGGAAGACTAAGAACGTGGAAAGCTTAATGGTGAGACACACATTCTGTTTTTTTTTTTTTTTGGCTAGAGTTGCCACCTTTTCAGATTTGCAAAGTAGGAAATTTTTATGTACATATAAGATTTTTGAGTTCAGTCTTTTCCCACAAGTTGAGAGGTAGGCTTCCAGCATATATTTATTATTGCATGTGAATGCTTGCAGCACGTATTCACTGGTCAGTGGATGGAAAAGCACTTCCCACGATAGCTCAGCACAGAAATCTGGGCTGTCAGCTGACTCAAATATAGTGGTCAGTAAGTCAGAAAAATGTTGTTATTTTTTAGGCAAAGTATAAATGTGAGCCATAGTAATACTTATGTTAATAACTACACCCAGATAAAGTGCATATGCTACTTTATGGTACCATGTGAAAGCTTTCATAATGCTTCAAAGCTGTCACTGATATCTGATGTTTGCCTACTACCAGTCTGCAGAAATTTTATATTTTTTTAATTATACCCTGTATATATTTACCTAAATATAATTTCTTAAATTACTTCAGACATTGTCCTGGGTGGATTATAGAATAGCATTTCACATGCATAGCCACCATATACTCTTCTCAGACAAGTATGGTGTTCAACACCAGAGAACATCAATTTTATTTTCCAGAAATATTATGAATGTGTATCATATGTTAATAATTATATTAATAACTTCAACCATGTGGCATTTATATGGCACTCCATGGTATCAGATGAAAGCATACACTATGCAGAAAAAAAGTTGTACTGATAGTTGATGTGTACCTAGCAATGGTTTGCAGATATTTGCAGTTATTTGTCCATTAAATATTCAGATATGCATACCATTTGTAATTATGCACATATCTTAAACATAGAGTGACAGCTATGAAACTGTTTTGCATGAACAAAGTCACATTGATAATTGAGGTCTATATACTATGGGTGCATAGATATTAGTACTTGTTTGAAATATTATAAAAATTATAAAACACAAGCACAGGAATACTAGTCGGCAAAGCGATACAGTCCACATACACAGTTCCCAATGAATTCCAAAAGAAATCAGGCAGTTTTCACTTCACCAAGGACAAATGCAAACTCCAAAAGTAAAGGACTCTATTTATTGGTCATACATATGAACTCGGCAAGCGCTTTGAACTGACTGGGCTTCTTCAAGCCGAAAAAAACACAGGTTCAAAATATCCAATAAATACTCTATTCATAGTGGCAATCACATCCTGTGAATTAATTAACAAATAAAATACATATATACGGCACCAAATAAATTATGCCTAAATTAAAAACAATATACATTCCTCATCATGCATATTCCATTAAAATATATACTGTATTTAGTATATGTAGCAACACTATCTATTCATTCAAAAAACATTAGCTTACTGCTGCAGCACATGTATCGCACTGAGGAATAAAATGCATTCATAAAAGGCAAAATATAAAAAATATATATGCATAAAGCACAACATGAATAATATCCCACCTATCTCTCTACACATTAAACTCTGACTTTCCTTCCCTTCAGCAGAGGTTTTAAGGGCACCCTTTCATTCAACCCGGGAGCCCGATCTGCTCTTAACCTAATTATCCATTTAGTTTCAATCTGTTCAGTGTGATTCATCATGTCACCTCTTCTGATAGTGGGTCGATTCACTTGTACAACTAAAAACTTAAAAGTATGTTCAGCAGACGTTTCCAATACATGTCTCAATAATGCATTTCTCTCTGACTTAATTTGAATATTGTACTGATGTCCCCTTTTAATCTCCTGTCGGTCTTGCCCACATAAAAAGCTGGGCATGACCTACAGGTAGCGAGACAGATGATATGTTTAGTTTCACAATTGGCCTTAGGCTGAAAATAGAAACAGCGTTGCATAACAGGATGAACAAACATCGCTGTACTATCTATCTAGGAACAATAGTTAAATTTCCGACACAGAATGGTGTACCAGCAATGAAGTTATTAACATAGTAATTATTATCGAGTCTATCTGAACCACACAGGATCCTATATAAATTTAGGTGGTTTCTATATGTAAATCTTGGTGTTTGACCCACTATATCATAAATATTCGGGTCAACTGTTAGTAAGTCCCAGTGTTTCTGATAAATATTCTTAATGGTTCCAACATCCTGGGTATAGTAAACAGAGACACTAGTTCCCCTGCTCATACTTCACTGGTACTGCTATCATATCTTCTCCTTCATAAAGGGTGTCATTACTAGCTGCAAAGTATGGTGATCTCCTACAATTTCTAAGGACATCTACCCCCAAAAATCCTTCTTCTATTTCCTGCAAACTATAAGACCTATCATATAATTGTTGCTGTAGGCTGGCTAATTCATTATAGAAACCAGTTTCTGTTGAATTAAGACATGAAACTCGCATGGCCTGTCCTCTCACTATATTATTAAATACAAATCTAGGATGCATACTAGTCCTATGTAAGAGAGAATTCCTGTAGCAGCTTTTCCTATATACCCCCGTATTTAATAAACCATCAGGAAGTCTCTCAACAAATACATCCAAATAAGGGACCATAGTTCTAGAAGCCGTCATAGTAAATTTTAAGTAAGATGTACATAAATTAATCTGGTCCAAAAAATTGGACAGGTCACTTTCACTAGCAGTCCATACCAAATAAAGGTCATCCACGAAACTTACATAGAACACTACCGATTTCTGGAAGTGTTCCATGGTGAAAAGACATTGTTTCTCCCAGTCAGCCATGACTAGGTTGACGTAGCTATTGGCGCAAGAAGTGCCCATAGCCACGCCATCCCTCTGACTGTAAATCTTGTTGTTAAAAGTAAAAATATTATTATTCAACACAAGTCGTAATAGCTCACATGTTGTGTCTATGGATAGTCCAAGTGACCCCTGATCATCCTGTAGACACCTGCGGATACATTCAATGCCCTCATCATTGGGAATGACTATAAATAAGGACTGGACATCCAATGTGACCAACCAATATGATAAATTAGTAGGCAATATCGACATCTTATTATACAGCATCAATAAAAACTGTTTAGTATCCTTTAATATATATGAATGTTTATTAACTATCAGCCTAAGTTTAGATTCTAAGTATAGAGATACTGGTTCCGTAACCCAGCCCCTCCCAGCAACAATAGGTCTCATAGGTGGGTGAGTAAAATGTTTATGTATTTTGGGCATACCTTGTATGCTAGGTATTAATGGATGATCAACTATAAAAAATTTATACAGCTGTTCAGTGATCATATTGCTGTATAAGAGACCCAATATTAAATCAGATACTCTATTAATAATTCTACCTACTTGGTTAGATGTTATGAGGCAATAGAACTGAGTATCACTAAGCATGTGCTCCATGCTAGATACATAACTACATCTATCCATGATAACAACGGGACCTCCTTTATCGGCCGGTCTAATGACTATATTAGGGTCATTTCTAAGCACTTTCAATGCAACTCTCTGTTTAGGGAGTAAATTACCATACCACCTCCTTTGTTTATTATTCATATCATGTTTGTACAGGTCTTCCTCTACCAACTTTGAGAAAGCATCTATCAAAGGGTGGAGAATAGGTACATACGTACTAGGTTTACCAATATTCTTTCTCAAGTTGGTTGATGAGACATTACCAAACTCCAATTTTAACTGTACATTACGGGCAAATAATTTAACATCCATTATTGAGTCCGTTATATCACTCTTAGCGGAGGGTATAAAAGTCAACCCCTTCTCTAAGACATCAACTTCATCCTGTGTTAACTGTCTATTAGAAATGTTCCATATCAATGACTTGTGGTCTTTTCCCACATAATAATAGGTAATTAGGTAATAGGTAATAGGTAGATAATTAGGTTAAGAGCAAATCTGGCACCCTGGTTGAATGAAAGGGTGCCGTTAAAACCTATGTTGAAGGGAAGGAAAGTCAGAGTTTAGTGTGTAGAGAGATAGGTGGGTTATTATTCATGTTGTGCTTTATGCATATATATTTTTTATATTTTGCCTTTTATGAATGCATTTTATTCCTCAGTGCGATACATGTGCTGCAGCAGTAAGCTAATGGTTTTTGAATGAATAGATAGTGTCGGTACATATACTAAATACAGTAAATATTTTAATGGAATATGCATGATGAGGAATGTATATTGTTTTTAATTTAGGCATAATTTATTTGGTGCTGTATATATGTATTTTATTTGTTAATTAATTCATAGGATGTGATGTCACTATGAATAGAATATTTATTGGATACTTTGAACCTGTATATATACCACAACAAGCAAACGAGAAATAACTTGTTATACCACAAGAATAGAAGACTCCACAGTGACCATAAAGAATTTAATCCACTAAAAGACGAATTTCACAGTAACAGGAATACACAACCAATGTTGTAATCTCCTTCTCTCTAGAAGTAGCCTTTTCAGAGTAAAAGATGTTCTTATACTAACTTACAATTCTTTTTATATCATACAAACCCCTCCCAAATCAATTAACATTCAATTACACAATTAATTAACTAAAAACTGTAAAAGACATAAAAAACGTAACTTTCCAATAAAAATATATACATTAAAGTAAACTTTTCCATGAACAATCACAATTTAAACCATTTGGTTTAAGAGTATTAAATTTCAATATCAAATATAATTCCTTTTTTCTTAACATTTGTTTTATACATTTTTCATTCAAATATTTAATGTTTTGAATACTGTCCAATACTGTCACCTTAATACCATCATTTCTACCTCTGTGATGGCTATGAAAATGAACAGCCAAGGGACTAGTTACTTTATTATTTGTAATATCTCTTGCATGCTCTTTAATTCTGCAAGCTAATGTTCATTTTGTCTCATCAATATAATATTTTTTGCAAGGGCATTCAATACCATAAACTACTGCTGATGAATTACAGTTATAAATTCCTCTTGTTGTAAAGGCAATTCCATTGATTTCATCAAATTGCTTAACAATAAACCTACAAATAATACATTTGCCACACTTTTTCGTACCATGTTGAGTAACTTGTGTATACAGCAACATGTTTGGCATTTCAAATCGACTATGTACCAAAAAGTCCTGAATATTTCTACCCCTTCTATAGGAAAAACCTATATTTTTATCTGACAAATAGTTAAATTCTTTTTTTATTATATTCCAACTATATCTAATATGTTCATTAATGTTTTCCGATATTATAGAAAAGGTAGAAACAAAATACATTACATCCCTTGACTCCTGTGATACATTCCGTATTACCCCTTTGTTATATTTCCCTTGCTTTTTAACTTTTTTTAAACTTTCTTTAAGGTAATACTCATCATAGCCTCTTAATTTAAATTTGTTATAACTTTGTACATACTCCTTTTCCCTAATATTAGGGTTACTACATAATCTATTCACCCTAATAAACTCAGTATATGGAATTGCCTTCATAATATGTGTAGGATGATAACTACTACCATGCAATACTGAACCTAATCCTTGAAATTTTCTATGAATTTGATATTCTAACAACTTATTATTCAGTCCTATTAATGAGACATCCAAATATTGCACTTTCTGTCCATTTTGAAGTCCATCAAACCTTATACCCATACTATTATTCTGTATTTCCTTCAAAACGTTTGCACATCTTCTTGTCCACCTTTGCAGATGAACAACAAATCGTCAATAAAACGATAATATTTGTACACATATTTTTAAAAGAATTATTATATATATGTTTGATCTCAAAATATCCCATGAATACATTAGCAAAGCTGCCCCCATCGCTGCCTTGCTTTTGCCTATATATTGAACCATTAAATTCAAATATATTATTTTTCAAACATATATCCATTAATTCCAATACATATTGAACTGCATCTGTACGACCCATAAAATATTTAATAGCATCCTTTCCATCCTCATCTTTTATATTTGTGTACAAACTAACCACGTCAATCACTACAAAATACATATTATCTTGCCAGTTAATGTCCTTTATTTTTGAAATCAAATCAAACACATCCTTGATGTAAGAAGGTAAATTATACACCACTGGCAATAGATAATTATGCAGAAATTTTGAAATATTTTCCAAAAAACCATTTGTGGCTGAAACTATCGGACGTCCTGGTGGAGGAAATTTATTTTTATGCATTTTGGGTATACAGTAAAAACATGGCATTCTAGGAGTATTTATATTAAACTTGTCTTTTATGTCTTTATACAAGAAATACTGCAATCTATAACCCTTGTCAATAACATACTCATACTTTTTCTGGGCTTCTAAATAAGCATTTAGTCCCACTTCTTCATAAACCTCTTCATCCATTAAATGTGCATAGCACATATCTAAATACTGGGCCACATTTAAAATTACCAATTTCCCTCCTTTGTCAGAAGGTTTAAATACTATATTTTTATCTTTGCTGAGATTATTCAAACATTCCCATTCTGTTTTAGACAGATTATAGTCCATTCCTCTTTGTGACGTTGAAATTTTTCAAATTCTGCTTCAACATTGTGCGTTAATGCCTTTTGAAAATATCTAATATTCTCATTGCTTTGTAATGGCATAAAAGTACTAACTGTTTTATCATGCTAGTATCAAATTCTATGCATTCATTATTATCTAATTCTGAATTGCAAGAAAAAAATTCTTCATTTCCATCAAGAACAGAAGCATCATGAGCCATAACATCACTGCCACCCCACCATGGCACATAATAGATTCTTCATTATTATGTTGAAACATGTCCATTAAATGTAACTTCCGACTAAAATAAAATATGTCAGCCTTTAATAAATGTACCCTTGGAATAACCGTGGGTACAAATTTTAGCCCTCTATTTAGAACATT
This sequence comes from Protopterus annectens, assembly GCF_019279795.1. NCBI lineage: Eukaryota > Metazoa > Chordata > Ceratodontiformes > Protopteridae > Protopterus > Protopterus annectens. The sequence continues at coordinate 454,359,683 of NC_056733.1, read as the reverse complement.
TAGGGCACATTGACAAGTTTCGACCAGATAAATTTATTACATACTCACAATTAGATGAATCAAAACTAGCATAACTTATTTTAGTCCCACTGTTTGTCCCATTTACTTTTTTGTTTATGCGCTCCTTTCCATAACCTTCTCTGTTGTAGCCTTGTCCATTCCAACTCCGTTTCCGACTGAAACGGTTATCTTGAAACGCATTCATTCCCTGTTGTTCCCTGGTTTTGGAAGCACTGGAAACTCTTCATTATCAGTCTCACCCTCCGTTGTCACGATAAACCACTCTCAGCTGAGGTACACGCCATGCCTTCCATTTCCGACTCATTCTCTTTCGTCGTGCTCTGGGATTGGTCGAAAGAAGAAACGCCTTTACTTTCATAGTCCCAAGATCTCTATGCAATTTACTTTTTCGGTCTATGAGCTCAGACTCATACACCATTAACTGTTCATTTGTTTTGACCAAAACTGTTGAAGCTCATCATGTTTGATTTTACTCGATATATCAGCACATATTACCTTTATTTCTTCTCTTAACTTGTGCTTTTTGAGCACATCTCTTTCTATGAGTATCCGCACCATCCTTTACTGCACCGATGTGCAGCTGCTAGCCATCTGTCATGAAACTGCTTATCTTCAGAACAGGTTAAATCAAACGGAGTGGATGGATTTTTAACACAGCCCTCTAGGAGTGATGTCTAACTCCTCATACCGCTGAAGACTTTGCAAATTCAGAAATACAGAAGTCTCTTTGAATAATAACTTTTCTATTTGTACATATAAATCACGAATTTCAGGTGCAATTAATGTCTCTACTTTCTTACCAACACGCAAATGGATTCTGTTGCCACAACTTACGCTCCTGCTGCCATTTGTTATATATAACAGATGCTGCCTCTCCGTTATATATTTCATCCCTTACTTGTGCTGCTCCAGCATTATTAGTACCGCCTGTACCATTTGAAACAGCAAAAAAACTGTCAATAGATTTTTGTGTACTGTCCATAGCAGTCTCTCTGAACATCCTTGGTAGTCCTGCAAAGGAGTCACTCGCCATGAATATATACCACAACAAGCAAACGAGAAATAACTTGTTATACCACAAGAATAGAAGACTCCACAGTGACCATAAAGAATTTAATCCACTAAAAGACGAATTTCACAGTAACAGGAATACACAACCTTTGAACCTGTGTTTTTTTTTTGGCTTGAAGAAGCCAAGTCGGGTGAAAGCGCTTGCTGAGTTCGTATGTATGACCAATAAATAGAGTTCTTTACATTTGGAGTTTGCATTTGTCCTTGGTGAAGTGAAAACTGCCTGATTTCTTTTGGAATTCATTGGGAACTGTGTATGTGGACTGTATCGCTTTGCCGACTAGTATTCCTGTGCTTGTGTTTTACATTTTTACTTATTTGGATACGCAGGAACTTAGACTGTTGGGTGACAGCTTTTGACTTTACATATTATAAAAATTAAATGTATGTGTTATCAGATTATTTGCTCACTAAAAATTACCATTATGTCTGATAATTTAATTTAACCATTGTTAAAAGGAGTGTGTGCAGACTAACTTTAATTTGTATCGCTTTATTTATTTCTGCAGTTTTTATAGTTCTGATACATATATATATATATATATATATATATATATATATATATATATAGATATAGATATATATATATATATATATATATATATATATATATATATATATATATATATATATAGATATAGATATATATATATATAGATATATATATGCAACATAGGTTCATAGGTGTATACTAGGCTAATAACCACTGGGGCCTTTTGAAGCCTATCTATGCATTCCAAATCTCTGACAAGTTCTGGTACCCTTGACAAGTGTAAGCAGGGGCATGGAAAATGAACCATGTACAGGTTGCCTGCATCCATTAGAGACATAGGTGACAAAACAAGGATGAATTTCTTGTTCCCAAGCCAAATGTTCAAGTTACACTTGAATTGATTAGAGAAGAACTCTGCTTCTCGTAACTAAGGGTTCTGTTCCAGAGAAGGGATAGCCTCTGGGATACATATATGTCTCTTCAGCAGATCCTATTTGTATTACAGGCAAGGTTTAAGCCTTTAGAAGGGGTTATTCTGGTGTTGTTTGTTTTATGGATTTGCATGGGGTCCATCAGGGTGAGGATCCAAAAATGCCTTGTATATCAGACATATATCTCCTCTTAAGTTTGTAGGAGACAGAGTACAGGGATACAGCTTTGAGGTGGCTTGCGTAGGACATGTTATATATGCCCTATATACTTTTAGTGAGGACCTCTGTGGACTTTCCAGTTGTTGGATGTGCCTGGTTAGGTACATACCAATGAGGGCATTGTACTCAATGATAGATATGCTGGTACAATGAAATTCATGGACCTTGTTTTTAAATTGCACAGCAGAGAATGATTTCCTCACTACTGTAGACATGTGATGGCCAAAGACTAGATAACTGTCTATGTATGTCCCCAAGTACCTGACAACTGGGTTGAATTTTAGGGGAGTGTTGTCTGTATGATAGTTACCAGAGGTGGATGACTTCACAAAGGATATTATTATGCATTTCTCGGCATTTAGTTTTTGCCCGACACAAGTTATTTGTCTGTGTCAGCACTGACTTGAAAACATTAGTGTTGGTGGAAGATTCTATGACTGCTCCTAATTTGCAATCATCTGCAAATCTGGTCAGCCAGATGCCTTTGATGCTGACCTTGACTTCAGAGAAGTAGATGGCAACAAGGTGCAACCCCAGGACCTCTCCCTGAGGGATTTTGTTTGCGAATGGCCTCTTTGTATAGGTGGCCCTATCCAAGATAGAAGTGCCTGATAAAACTGAATGCTTAGCAAAAATAAAATCATACTATTTCTAGCAAGTTGCCAGCTGAACAGATATTACCATACACCCAAGCTTGCAAAGACTTACCTCTTGAGTTGTTGGGATTTAATGCAATGGTTAAAGTGCTTATCTCACAGATACAAGGTACAGGGTTTAATTCTCACATTTGAAAGGGAAACTGGCTAGGCTTAAAGTAGCCCTCAAAGGCAGCTAGTCTAATACTTATCTGTGATGTTTCACAGCAGCCTGGGTATGAAGCAACATCTGTGTGACACATGCCTCCTCATGTGGTATTGCAGGCATAATACATAAAATGATTTAATGCTGGCATTTAGTCATGCCTGACAAATATTTTGGTCCTAAATGTGAATCCTAAGAGACACCAAACACTCATATGTGGTAGGGGTAAATTCTACTATGGCAAATACATGAACACACACAACCACACACGCATACACACACACACACACACACACACACACACACACACACACACACACACACACACACACACACACACACACACGCAAAATCACACATTATTCCTATTATACAGTTAAGTTCACTCATTTATGTTGCTCATTTAGAATACATTTTATTGTTACTTTGCCACTTTAATCAAGGTATTTTGTCAGACTACAGATTATTATTATTATTATTATTATTATTTTGATGGAAGGTGATATGTTTGGTTTAGTCTGTGCTGTAAGCATCGATATGGAAAGTTGATCTTATAAAGTGGATGGAACCTTAGAAGTCTGTTATAAGAAAGTACCTAAATTATCTGCAAAAAGGGTTGTGGATTTCAGTGAAACAGATGTTTTATTCCAGGCAAACCAAGAAAAACAGTACTGAAAGGACTGGATACTGACAGTTCAGTAACTGTAAAACTTAAAAATGTTTGTTTGGTAGCCAAGGTTAGGTGCTGATATTCTGAGTATTTGTGTCTTTGTCAGACTAAAAAAATGTCTGTACAAACTCCTTTGCATTCATGTAAGCTTCCAGAAGACAGTCAGGTAAGCTTCCAGAAGACAGTGCAGGTCCTCTTGTGAATACTGCACTCATAAATGAGAAAAATGTATCCTCAGAATGGTTGAATGTGTCCTCTGTGTTTGACAAGCTACAACGCACAGAATCAGAGCAGTATCTGTACAGCTTATTGTCTCTTGAGCAGGTCAGAAGAATTTTGCTGGCTTGTTATACTAAATGGCATACGTTATCCTGCTAGTGTAGTGAATACAAAGAAGGAGGTAGAAGATGAACTTTCATCATTTGTGCTATAGTATAGAACCACCTCCAGTTGCGCCAGAGATTATAAACCTCCAGAGTTGTTTTGTAATAGGCAAGATTAAACCGGAGGCAACCAAAACAGATCAAACTTGCATATGCCTTTAAATGTGTACACAAAATGTGTACTGCTATATAGAATGTGGTAATATTTTCATTGTAGTTAGTTAGATCTCGTGGTCTTGATTGCCATTTAATAGGATATAAAAAGCAGTACCTGGGATGGCTACATTTAGGAATATAGTACCCTAGATGCAGGATCATCTGAAGGATGGCCTGAATAAATGGAGTGGGAGAGCCCAGTTCAGGTAACCTTTGGGCTATAAGGTGAAAATTGTAAATGGAAGAGACACTTTGACTTTGACCTTCCTCATATTGCATGATAGCCTGCATCCTGAATGGGTTGTGTGGACTGAACACTGTTATGAAAATTTCACTAAAATAATCAAGGAGACTCAATCCTCACCACTGACACCAATGAAGGATGTTCACTTGGAACAAAAATAGATACACACAGTATTTTTAGATGCAGCTTTCTGCACTGAGCACAATTTCCCTTATGAACAAACAAGGAGTACACTCAGTCTTGGGACTGAGTTTCCCTCTTTCTATCCAGGCCCCAAATAAGACTCCCAACTGACACTGTTGTAGAGTTGAGTCCTCAGCCAAGTGTTCCAAGCCAAGTCCTCCACCACCCTCTCTGTGAAACTAGTGATCTGTGTCCCTGCTCCAAGTAGCTGACGCACACACTATTTGAGATTTGATTTTCATACACACACACACACACACACACACACACACACACACACACACACACACACACACACACACACTTGGGAAAGGCTGGCACAGATTTACCAGCTATGCCCACTCTGCCTAGAGTATAAAGTAGATACTGTTACCAGAACACTCCAAAGCCAGTTACTCTAAGGTTGTTAAAAGGGTACCCAATTATACTGAGAAAAATTAATACTAATACAAATGGTAGTGTTTGACCAATGCACCAAGGTTTTCAGGAGCAGCTACAGTGTCACCAAATAAATATAAGTACTCTCAAAGGTTAACATATTTTCTAAAAGACTAGCCACAATGAAAAGTAGGAATATATTTAATAATAAATAATAAAAGAACATGAAATATTAAATATCTATTTACAATAAGCACCATAGTTTCAGTCACAGGAAATATTAAAAATAGCACAGATGGAAAAGGTTACACAGATACAGGAAAACAATACTTAACTAAACTGACTATATTTTCCTCACTGATCTAAGGAATTACTTTACCCAGTTCACTTTCTAGAGCAAGGCAAGATGATGTGTGTGAGTAGTCTTCCTTCTTGTCAGGTTTCACAAACAGACTGCCCTGAGTCTTCTGTTTCATCTAGTATTAAAACATCATTTCAGTGTTGGATTACAGAATGACATCACATACATGTAGCCATTTTACTCTGGTTCCCACACTACTGCCTCTACTAGAAACTGAACCAGAATCTAGCACATATGTGTCACCATGCTCTCAGATAGAGCATTTCAAAAGTTTCCACCCTTCCAGGGTATCAGTTAATTCACCCCTAAGAACAATTCAGTAGGATTCCTAATCTTAGTTTTCACAGACATTTTGTCTCTGGCTGCAATCAGAGCTGTAAGATACAATCTGTATGGCTTAAACCAGGTAATTTAATTTCAGACTAGTTTTCAAAGTTAGCTGGACTGAGATTAATCTTTTCTCTTCCAGTATCCAGTGTTATGATATATTTATTTAAACAGTTACAATACATTCTGACATACAGGTACATTTCTTTTCTGTCCAGCAGAACCCACTGTTGGTACATTTTTAACACAAGTGGCTTTACAAATACATTTTCAACACAAGCCCCTGTACAAATCATTTTGATATACAAATGACATATAATTCTTTACCTCATGGTTTTGGCATCTTTTTGGACTTGTTGGCTGTTGGTGAAGCATCCACCAAGAGGAGAAAATGCTGAGAGAAGAAAGGAGCCACTTTTGAGATTTTAAGTAATTTGCTTGAGGTTATTTGTTAAGTTTTTCTGCATTGCTGCCTACTTTTGAGCATTTCCTGGCTTGTTAAACTTGATTTCTGGGCTGGTAACTGTATTTAGAACACAACCTAGAGCTGATTACTGAATTTCCTGCCTGCACTTATATTTAAAATCATTTTTTTCTTAAAACTTGCATTTTATCTGTCTCTGGCCTAGCACTCAAGTGTGGGGTCATTTATTGCACTGTTCTAACTTGTTGATACTTGTGAACCTCTGCTTTCCTTAAAAAAAAACAAAAAAACAAAAAAATCTTGCTTTTTTCCCCACTTTTCTGAGATTTAAAAAAGTTCAGTTACAGATTTGCTGTTCTGAACTGTTTGTAAGTTTTTTGGAGGCCTTTGTTTGCTTGGGCTAAAGGAAAATCTCTCTGTTCATCAGTGGCAGTGATAAACATTGAGCAGCCTGCCTGCCCCTGTGGGAGTGGTTACTGCCTTGAAACTGTAGTTTTATTGGCCATTTTGGTCAATTCCAAACTCCTTGATCTCCCTCTCTTAAAACCCTCTTTTGCGCGGTTTTGCGCATTTTTGCGCATAGCGCAACATCGAGCAGCGCCGCCTAATTGGGTTTAAACTATTACTGGCTCCACAAAGTCTGCTCTTCACTTTTTCCCTTAGAACTGCTCTATCTCTCAAATTAAACACCATATTCTCATTCTAAAGCCCCTCACTGGTCCAAATAAGTAATCTTACAAGTTAGCACTAATAAACCATAAGCACTACTTACTCTTATACTCTCTACGATTACCTTGTCCCATATTGGTCCATTTTAATTCAGTTCCCTATATTACTCTAGCATGTCCAAAGGTCAGTCAATGGTTTCCTCTCCAGTCCAGCTAGTGAATCTAGGAATTTTGAGGCAATGTTACAGCTGTTTCATGTACACTGACAACCCTCTCCTCCTCCAAACAGGTTCAAATATATGTGAGAAACGCAACCATATAGCCAAACTGGAAGCTGAGCTCCCTCATCTCAAAACTGGTGTAACCAGTCAGGAGGAGAAGGTAACCTCACACAACACAATTCCAGTATCACATAGTCCCACCACAACAGCGAACCAAACACATAAAAACACAAAAACATACTCGGAGGCTCTAAATAAAAATCTACCTAAGCAACAGAGACCTCCAAAGCAGACATCCAAGCAAACGCTACCCCAAAACAAAACAAGTACAACACATAGCACACAAAGTCAGTGTGCCAAGCAGTCACAGCCCTTAAGGCTGAATAACACACCTGATACTCTTGTAATAGGTGACTCTATTGTCAGACACACTGACGTCCCGCTCACCAGACTGAATAAAGAGAAGGTCACAGTGAGCTGCCTGTTGGGCGCTAGGATCCGCCACATAACGCTAGCACTCAGGTCACTCCAAAGCAAATACAAATATGACTCAGTCATTGTACATGCTGGCGTGAATGACCTGAGACGTACCTCCCTCAACTACATGAAAAGAGACATAGACATAGAAGAGCTTTCTGATCATGTAGCCCAGGTCAGTATGACCCTGACCTTGAGCAGCATCTTACCCTCACCTAGAATGATGCCACAGTATAAAGACAAAATTATCTATTTTAACAATTGGCTAAAATTTTGGTGTCATTGAAAGGTGATCCAGTGTCTGTCAGCCTGTGATGACATGCTCGACAAGCCAGGTTGCTTTGCTAGGGATGGCTTGCACCTGTCACCCCTGGGCTTTCGGATATTGGCAAAGGCTCTTTCCACCCCCATAGTGCCTTTTTTAGGCAAGGCTCAAAAGTCAAACCCACCTCCATAGACAGCACAAGGAACAAGAAACTAAGGGTAATGCTGTTAAACGCCAGAAGTCTTAACCTCAAGATGCATGCACTCGAAGCTCTCCTCAGTATGGAGAACATCGATATCTGTGCAGTGACAGAAACCTGGTTCAAGGCTCCAGAGAGCACCCCAGCACTACCAGGTTATACCTCATACCACGCTTTTCGGCCCCAAAACCCAGACCGAACCACAAAAGGAGGGGGAGTTTCCATATTTATCAAGGATATACACACCTCCAGGTTAGTGGCATTGCACGAAGTATTGGAGACCATCCATGTGCAACTGACAGTGGGCAAGACTGCTTTTCAGTTTATAGCATCCTACAGACCACCCTCTCAAAGTCAGGAATCCCACTCGGCTTTCCTGAAAACATTGGAGAACATGAAGATCTCTCCAAACACCATTATATTGGGTGACTTCAACTACCCAAACATAGACTGGGAGCATTACTCAAGCCCCAGCACCTTAGCCCAAAGATTCCTGAAATTTATAAACTCAAATGCTATGGAACAACTAGTCACCACTCCCACAAGAGGGGAAAACATACTAGACCTGATCATTACCAACATGGGGACTCTATGCTCCATACCAGAAGTATATCCCTCATTGGTAAGATCAGACCATAAATTAATTTCACTGGATATCCACATCCCGACCCCACCCCCAGCCCAGAAAACCACAGTGAAAAACTTCTCAAAAGTGAACTTCACACTTCTCAAAACTGAAGTGGAATCCTTCAAGGCCCCAGGGCCAGTGGGAACTATGGCCCAAACTGCAGAATCCTACATAAACAGATTTTACGGACATCTTAAGGAATGCATGGATCATGCTATCCCAAACAAAATCAAGACCCAATCATCCAAAGGCAGGCGTCCAGTCTGGTGGACCCCAGCCATAAATAAACTGTACAACAGAAGGAGGAAGCTACTACATGATAGAGCAAAATCCCTAAAAGGGAAGGCATCTCTGATCAGTACTAGCAAAAAAATTATGATCCCTCATAAAATCCTCCAAGGCCAGCTTCAAGAGAAAAATTGCACAAGAAACTAAAGACAATCATAAGGCTTTTTTCAGTTATGCTAGGAACCTGGGATGCAACTCCCAGACTTGTTCTGAGTTGATTCTAAATGACAAAAAATACACTGAACCCACAGACATCGCCAATATCCTGGCAGACAGGTTCAGTGCAAACTTCTCCACCCCCTCCCCCCCAAAAGAGCAAGTATCTATCCCAGCAGAGTGCAGCCTCCCAAACATCTCTGATGCTCAGGTGAAGGCCGCTCTCTCCAAAGCAAAAAACACTGCTTCCATGGGACCAGATGGCATCCCGGGTTGCGTCCTACGTGAACTCCAAGAAGAACTAATCCCTCAAGTAAAACTGCTGTACAATCTCAGCCTCACTAAAGGATATGTGCCCAAAGAATGGCGTACAGTAACAGTGGTCCCACTCCACAAAGGTGGCGCCTCTGCAGACCCTGGAAACTATCGCCCCATAAGCCTGACTAGCCTAGTCTGCAAGGCTATGGAGAGGATCATCATGGAACTCATAAACAAAGACATTGGGGACCTACATACACTAGATCCTACCCAATTTGGCTTCATCAAGGGCAGATCCTGCCTTTTGAACCTGGTTGACTTCTTTGAAACAGTCACCAAGGCCATAGATGAAGGGAAGGTAGTCCACACAGCCTATCTGGACCTTGCAAAGGCATTTGACACAATACCCCACTCAGGCATCATAGATAAGCTATCCAGCCTAAATATAAACCCCTATGTCACAAGATGGGTCACAAACTGGCTCAAAGACAGAATCCACAGAGTCAGAGTTGCTGGAGCCATGTCAGACTCGAAACTGGTCACAAGTGGTGTCCCACAAGGTTCTGTCCTGGGACCTCTCTTGTTTGGTATTTACTTTTCTGAGATACAGGCCAACGTGGGAGGACTATGGCTCACCATGTTCGCAGATGACTGCAAACTGGGCGCCATAATCGACTCTCCAGCTGACACAAACATACTTCAAAAAGGGCTCGCAGAGACGGATAACTGGTGCCAGAGCCATGGTCTAAAGCTAAATGCCAAAAAGTGTATAGTCATACCCTTTGGCAAAAACAAGGTGCTCACAAATTACCACATAGGTGGTAACCCATTAAGTACAGAGAAAGTAATTAGGGATCTGGGGACCCAAGTTGATAGCAATCTCTCCTTTGACAACCACATTGCCAAATTGGTTAGAAAGACCTTCTACATAGCCCACCTCATCATGAAAGGATTCACATCCAGATAAAGAGAGGTAATCGTGCTCCTTTATTCATCCCTCATCAGGCCCATCATAGAATACAATGCCCTCTTTGGGATGTACCTTACCCGGCACCTGCAGCAATTAGAAAGACCCCAAAAGTACCTCACCAGGAGGATCAAGGGACTCAAACAGATGCCATATGCTGCTCGGTTAAAAAAACTCCAGCTCTACTCAGTTGCATACCGCCTACTTCAAGGCGATCTATGCCTGACATATAAAGCTATGTCCAACCCAGAATTAATGGAAATGCTCCACCTCAGTAAATCTAAATCCCTTAGAGCCACGCGCTCGAGGGACTTGAACCTCAGCACAGAAATAAATAGAACATGCTGGAGGGACAGATTCATAACCCAGAGGCTCCCTTTGCTCTGGAATAGAATTCCAATTCATGTTAGGCAGAGCACCTCACTGACTCTCTTCAAGAAGAATCTTGATGAGTGGATGGGGGATCGTAGGTTTGTCCCAGAGATTAATTCCGTGTCACTATTAGACAGAGGCACAGTAAACTAAACTTTAAAAAGGGCACAGTATACTCAAATCAAGGGGTGGCGTAAGCCAAACACAATCGGGCTAGGCTTATAAATGCCCCAGGGCAGATAGCCTAGTATGAACCTATGAACCTATGAACCTAAAACTGCAGCTAGCTATGCTGACATATGTTACACATCCACTGCCTACTTCTCCTGGCATAGCTGGCAATATCTTACATAATCACATCTCTCCCCCTTTGAAGACTCAAGCTAGTTTTTCAAGTGACCCTTGAGAAATGTGGCTTGAGGGACATGATCCTATTTGGGAATACATTAACTCATACACTGTCTTGAGAGCCAATCTGCATTGGGATTGCTGACCCTACTATGTTGCTGCACTGTCTTATCATATGTATGCAACCCTAGTGTCCACCTTAATAACTTGTCATTTTGATAGCTGACGATGTACCCATGTTAAAGGACTGTGTTCTGTAACTACAGTGAATGTCCTTCCATACAGACAGTGTTGAAGTGTCTGCAGTGCCCATACTGTGGCTAGACATTCTGTTTTTGCTGCTGCATAACATTCCTCCTTAGGTTAGAGTCTATGGCTGAGATATACTACTTGTTGCTCTTCTCCCTCTGAGGAAACATAGCTGACTACACCCCCCGCCCCATGGCTTGAAGCATCCACCTGCACAAAAATTATTTGGTTTAATCTGGACTGGCTAATACAGAGGGTCCTCTCAAAGCCACTTTAAGCTTTTAGAATTGCTGCTCACAGGCTGGGGTCCACATTACCTTTTCTGGCCTGTTTTTCCTCATTAGGTTTGTGAGTGGAGCAGCTATTGTACTATAATTGTGAACAAACTTTCTATAGTACCCTGCTGTCCCCAAGAATGCAGTCACCTTCCTTTTGGTAACAGGGGCAGGCCACGCCTGAATAGCTTCTAGTTTGGCATCTTCTGGTCTGATCTTACCACTCCCCACTCTATGTCCCAGGTAGGAGACCTCTGCCATACCCACCTGACACTTGCTGGGTGTAATGGTCAACCCTGCCCTTTGCAGTCTATCCAAGAACTCTCAAACATGCTGAAGGTGCTCTTGAAAAGAATGGCTGTAGATAGCAATATCATCCAGGTAAGCAAGGGCAAAATCTCCTGGTTCTACTAGGATACAATCTACCAGCCTCTGGAAGGATGCTGGGGCATTTTTCATCCCAAAGGGCATCTTTGTGAACTGGTATAATCCAGAATAAGTCACAAAGGCTGACCTGTCTCTAGCAGTGGAAGTCAAGGGCACCTGCCAGTAGCCCTTGGTCAGATTAATAGTGGTCAGATACTTAGCCCCAACCAGTTGCCCTTAGGCTTCATCTGTACTAGGCATAGAGAAAGCATCTGTATCTGTTTGACTATTTAGTTTTCTGTAGTTCACACAGAACCTGGTGCTGCCATCTTTCATTGGTTCCAGCAACACTTTGGAGGCCCAGGGACTGCTGGATTCCTGGATTACTCCCATTTCCAACATTTCCTGTATCTCTTCCCTCAGAGTCTGTTTGACTCACTCAGGCACTCTGCAAGGGGCCTGCTTGATAGGCCTTTGGGGTCCTGTATTGATGTGGTGCTGCACCATGTGTGTGCACCGAAGTTTCACACTGAATATGCCCCCAAACTCCTGTAACACTGCTTGGATTTCTCAAACCTGGGTAGGGGATAGCCACTGGGACATTGCTACCCCTTCCACAGAGGTGTCAGTCCAAGCCTCATTGAGGAGATCAGTCACAATATTCCCCTCAGAGTCCTCCTGCCATCCACTGCAAATACTCAGCACTAGGGTCTCCCTATCATGGTAAGGCTTCATCGTGTTAATATGGTACAATTTGTGCACCTGCCTCCTGCCTAACAAGTTTACCATGTAGTTAAACTCACTGACCTTCCTTACCACTTTGAAGGGTTCCTCCAAAGCTGACTGTAGCTTATTGTGTCTGACAGGAATGAGCACCATAACCTCCTGTCCCACAGCATACTTTCAGGCTTGAGCAGTCCTGTCATACGAGACCTTTTTCTGCTGCTGGGCTCCTGCCAAGTCCTCCTGGGCCATGCCCATGAGTTCCCTAAGCCTTGTCTTGAGGTTTAGGACATATGCTACAACAGAATCCTTATGGGAGTCACACTCACCCTCCAACTCATCATGAATCAAATCCAAGGCCCCCCCACCCTATGCCCATACAGAAACTCTAAGGGTGGAAAACCTGTGGATTCCTGGGATATCTCTCAGTATGCAATCAGCAGATGGGGCAAATATTTATCCCACTCTCCCTTAAATTGGTCTGCCAATGCCCGTAACATGGTCTTTAGTGTAGAGTTTAATGTGTACACAGAGCCATTAGTCTGAGGGTGGTAGGGGATGGTCTTTAAATGTTTCACCCCATAGCACTCCCACAGACATGCCAGCAGGTCTTACTTGAAACTGGGACTTCTGTCAGTCAGTATTTCTCTCAGGAAACGTACCCTGTGGAAAATCTTTAACAAAGGGATTTGCCACCTACTGTGCCTTGATAGGGGACAAAGACAAAGCCTCAGGTTATCTAGTAGCATAATCTACTACCATCATGCTATATTTCTTCCCTGTGGAACTTGGGGTACACAGAGGTAACACAATATCCATAGCTACCCTCTGAAATGGTTCATAAATTACTGGCAAAGGTATCAAAGGAGCTTTGACCTTGTCTCCTGCCTTGCCTACTTTTTTTCACTGCTCAAAGCTCCTGCAGTACCCTATTATATCCCTTGCAAACTCAAGTGAATTAAAGTTCTGCATAATACACCTTATGGTATGGTTTATGCCCATATGACCTGCAAAAGGAATGTCATGGGCTATGGTTAGAAGTGCCAGACAGTAGGTGCTATGGACTACCACCTGCTGTATTGCCTCACTCTCTAGACCTCCCTCAGGAGTCGACTCTCTGTACAGTAACCCTTTGTTCCAGTATACAGACTCCCCTTTTCCTTGAGAATCAGGCACCTCCCTAGCTACCTCCCTCAAGCCTCTTAGTGTAGGGTCTGAGAGCTGAGCCTGTCTCAACTCTGTCTTTGTGACCCTTCCCGGCTCCCCTTCCACAGGAAGTCTGTATCTTTTGACAACAGTGCCTCACTGTCAGCCTGGGTACTACCAGTCACCTCTGCCCTTTCAGTCACCCTGTTCAAGGGAACATCAGTACCTACCAGCAGTTGTAGCTCACCTTCAGGTTCACTGCTACAGGGTAGCTCCTTCCCTGAAAGAGCCACCTGACCAGCCCTGGCATCAGGTGTGGGGGTCTGTCCAGGTCTCCTTAAGGCTACCAGCCCCACATGCCTGTTTCTAAGCCTGACTGCATGTAACTGCATACACACAAGGTACTACATTATCATAATCATTCCCTATTAGAACATCTGCAGGGATATCCTCAAACACACCCACTTGCTTGCTTCCTTTTCCACTCTCCCAGTCAAGGTGAACCCTACCCAAAGGCAGTTGGAATGGGGTCCCTCCTAAGGTTCTGACTTGATTGGACTGCTCAAGGAAGTACTACTCCTCTGCAGGCTTCACAGGTTGTGACTCTCTTAACAGTAGCCTGTTTTTCATCCACTAAGATAAGGGTATAAACTCTGGTGATAGTCTTCTACCCCTGCTGTCTCCAGACAACTTACCACTGGCATACTGTTATTCCTACTTGCTTGTTCCCCCACCTTTTGTTCCCCACCTTGCTTCCATGGATATCTGTATGCTACATGGTCCCACTGATTACATTTAAAACATCTAACCCTTGGTCCTGGCCATGTACCTGAACTAGTGGCTTTCCGTGTTACTGGTGAACTCTGTTGGGGTGGTTTAAGCTGCCCTCCATGGGTTCCCTTATATCCCTGTGCAGCACTGGGTATCCCCTACTTGTGCAGTGATGCCCTGCTTGCTATTTAGAGAACCTCTTTTTTACCCAGTTCATCTGCAGAGTTACACTCCCAGTTTTCCAACCAGATTCTCATGTCCTCAAGCAAAGTGCTAAGGGCATGTTTCCTCACCATAAGGTCTGCCAGTCTTTCAAAAGGGGTAACCTGACACCCAGCCACTCTCCCACTTATGAAAATAAGTGCTTAACTCAGCAATATAATTGCATAGACTTTCATCCGTCTTGTGTCTCTGCTCATGAAACTTTTTTTCTGCAAGCTTCAGGTGTTAACTCAAAACATTTCAATAAACAATGTTTAATTTTATCAAAGTTTAAACAATCAGTATCAGACAATTTAGAAACAGCAGTTACAGCTTTACCATGGAGTAAGGGGGTCAGGAGCCCTACCCAGAGCCCTTGGTCAATATTATGCTGTTTACATACTCTTTCAAATATATGAATAAAACTATCAAAATTATTACCCTCTGTAAACTGTGGAAGAAATGTCCTGATTTTTATTGCTTCTGGGGTTCAGTTATTCTCTTCCCATTACCTCTATGACCCTGAAAAAGAGTCAGCATCTCCTTCTCATGTCGGTGCTGTTTCTCATTTTCTTCAGCCTCTAAATGCTGCAGTCTCTCTGCTGATTCTAATTCCAAATGTTTGGCCTCCAATTCAATAGTCTGTAACTCCAGATGGGTTTTTAAGTCCTCTCAGGAAACAGTGAACTGTTTTGTTTCTGAGGGCTGCACATCCCCATCACCAGACTGGCTGTCTTCCTTGTTGCTGGTGTGTGACACAGCTGTGATTAAGGCATTTCCTCTTTAGTCAGGTTGGCATGCACCACACCTTTGGCTTTGCACACATTGGCCAACTGGTTCTTTGTCAGATTGCCATAATCCTCTGCTGACATCTGTGATGACCCCTATCTGGAACAGCAATCTAGGAGCCTGAATCCTCACCACTGACACTGGAGAGGGATGTGCACTTGGAATACAGATGGATACACTCAGTATTTCCAGATGCAGACCTCTTTGCATCATGTACAATTTCCCTTAAGAGCACACAGGGAACACACTCAGTCTGGGATCTGGATCTCTCCATATGTCTCCCTCCAGGTCCCCAATAAGATCCCTACTGGTACAGCTGTAGGGTTAGGTCCTCAGTAGAATGCCCAAGCCAAGACCTCCAGCACCTTCTCTATAAGCCCAGTGCTTAGTGTCCCTGCTCCAAGTAGCTTAGCTGGCACACACACACACTGTGAGATTTGATTTTTTACACACACACACACACACACACACACACACACACACACACACACACACACACACACACACACACACACACACACACACACACACCTGGGAAAGGCTGGCACAGATTTACCAGCTGTGTCACCTTCTTCCCAGAGTATAAGGTATTTATCAATGCCATCAGACACTCCACAATCAGCTACTCTAAGGCCCTTAATGAAGGGTGCTCAATTAAACTGTGTAATATTAATACATATACAAATGGTAATAGTTGACCAAGACAGCTAGGCCTTCTGGAAAAGCTCACAAAGTGTCACCAAATAAATATAAGCACTCTCAAATGTTAGATACTTTCTACAAGGACCAGCCACAATAAAAGTTTAATTATAAATAAGAAAAGAATAAGAAACTGCTAAATATATATTTAGAGTAAAGAACAGATTTCAAATTACAGGAGATATTGAAAACAACACTGATGGACAGGCTTACACAAATAAAGAAATACAATATCTAAACTAAGCTACACTATATTATTGACTGAATTTAGGAGAATTACTATTCCCCTAATAACTTACTTGATAATGCAAGGCACAATGAAATGTGTGAGCAGTCTTTCTAGTCAGGTTCCCCAAAACAGAATACTCAGTATTTAGAGATTAGTCCCTGTAAAATATAATATCCAAGATGGCTTGCAGAATGACCTCACCTGGTCATCTGACTCTAGGTTCTCACAGAATCCCCCCTTGAAGCTGAGACAGGAATTTAGCATAAATGACTAAAATACATATCTAAATGTTTATGGCAGTGCCTGGGGCTTCCCATGTTTTTACTGAGCTAATGAACAATGGCTTCTTCCAGACCAACTGCCTGAGGTCCTATTCATCACTATGGGGTAACGTTTTAATGGTTTAACAGCTCATTTATATTTCTCTTACTTTTCTCAAAGAAAGCTAGCTGGTTAACCTCTGCTGTCCCAGTATCCTCTGTTAAAACGTATACATTTAATTCAGTTACAATAATGCATGTACATTTTTTTTCTTTCCAGCAGCGTGCACTGTTGATACATTTTAACACAAGCAAACCTCACAAATGCATTTTTAGCAGAAACATCTGCACAAATCAGTTTGACATACAAATGACATATAATTATTTACAAAATTCCAGATAGCTGTGCTGGCACAAGTCATACATCCACTACCCTATTTTTCCTAGCATGGCTGGCAGTACTACCTGCCATCACAACATCTTTGTCTGCTTTTACTGATTAAAATAAACTAACAAAAAATAAATAAAACTGTTGTGAAAATTAAACTCTGTATGTTTACCTTGTGGCTGCTGAGAGTACACATACCTTTAGTGACAACTGCCTACAGGCTACAGAATTTCAATTAATATCCCACCACTGCACCAATATGTGACATCCTTCCTCTAGGCCAGTAATCAAGGAGCCTCGGTTCTCACCATTGACACCAGTGAGGGATGTTCACCTGGAACAAAAATAGAATCATACAGTATTTTCATATGCAGCCCTCTGCACCAAGCACAATTTCCCTTAAGAGCATACAGGTAACACACAGTTTGAGGGCTGGGTTCCCCTCTCTCTATCCCGGCCCAAAATAAGACTCACCACTGACACAGCTGTACAGTTGAATTCACAGCCTAGTATTCCAAGCCAAGTCCTCCACCACCCTCTCTGTGAAACCAGTGCACTCTGACCCTGCTTCAAGTAGCTAACACACACAATCTTTAAGTTTTGATATTCACACAAACATATATATATATATATATATATATATATACACACACACACACACACACACACACACACACACACACACACACACACACACAGTCATGGAAAAATCTGGCACAGATTTAGCAGTTATGACTATAAGGTAGATACTGCCACCATAGCACTCTAAAGCCAACTATTCTAAGGCTCTTACAAGGGTACTCAATTATACTGAGTAAAATTAATACTAATACAAATGGTAGTGTTTGACCAATGCAGCAAGGCTTTCAGGAGCAGCCACAGTGTCGCCAAATAAATATAAGTATTCTCATAGGTTAAAATATTCTCTAAAAGACCAGCTACAATGAAAAGTTTAAATATATTGAATAATAAAATAGAAAAGAGCATGAAAATACTAAATATCTATTTACATTGAATACCAGAGCTTCAATCACAGGAAATAATAAAAATAACACAGATGGAAAGGTTCACACAGATACAGAAAAACAATACTTAACTAATCTCACTATATTTTTCTGACTGATCTAAAGAATTGCTGTTCCCTAGTTCAATTACTACAGCAAGGCAAGATGATGTGGGTAGGGTTACCACCTGTCCCACTTTGCGAGGGACAGTCCCTCTTTGGGCAGCTGTATCCTGACAAAAAATTGTAAAAATGGCAAATGTCCTGAGATTTTAGGACAAATTATTTTCCAATATTTTATGTAATAGATGCATAAAACAGTTATTCTGTATCTGAAATACCTAAATGTTATAAGAAACAGAATCAGCAACTAAAATGCTACAAGAATAAGATTTTATTTAGGCAAAAAACGTTAAGTTCTATCCTTTGTACTGGCCATGGTTTTGTGTCGGCCTGCAAAATCTGATGTTTGTACCAAAAATGTCCCACTTTAGCCATTTGAAAAGGTGGCAACCCTAAATGTGGGTGAGTGGTCTTCCTTCTTGTCAGGTTTCACAAACAGACAGTCCTGAATCTTATGTCTCATTTTGTATTAAAGCATCATTTCAGTGCTGGTTTCCAGAATAACATCACATACATCTGGTCATCTGACTCTGGTTCCCACACTACCCTCTTTACTAGAAATTGAACCAGAATCTAGCACATATGTTTCACCGTATAGACAGATAGAGCATGTATTATAGCATCTGGAAGCTATAAAACCATTTCAAAAACTTCCACCCTTCCAGGCTAGTAATTTGTTCACCCCTAAGGACAATACAGTAGGATTCCTAGCCTAGTCCTAGTTTTCACAGACATTTTGCCTCTGGCTGCAATCAGGACTGTTAGATACAATCTGTATGCCCTAAACCAGGCAATTTAATTTCAGACTATTTTTCAAAGTTAGCTCGACTGAGATTAACCTCTTCTCTTCCAGTATCTTCTTTTACAATGTATTCATTTCAACAGTTACAATACAGTCTGATATATGGGTGTATTTATTTTCTGTCCAGCAAGACTCACCGTTGGTAGATTTTTAACACAAGCAACTTTCCAAATATATTTTAACACAAGCACCTGTACAAATCAGTTTGATGTGCAAATTACATATAATTATTTACAAAACTCCAGCTAGCTATGCTGACATGTATTACACATTAACTGCCCTATTTTTCCTGGCATAGCTGACACTACCTCACATCATCACAGAAACTACCACACAAAGTTGGTTAATCAGTGTTTTTCTCATAAGGCCTGTCTTTGGTTTTTTTTAGATTTTAAACTGGAAGGGTGTGGCTTGAGAATTGCCGATTTTAATTTCCTCTCAGTACCTTTCTTGCCAAATGAAATTTGGGCAACAAATTCCCTGTTGTACTGTAACTGTTGTATTCCTGGCATAGGCATCTAGTTTCTGCAACCATGGAAGAGTTACCATAGAGGGTTATAGAGACGAATATGGAGACTGAACAAAGGCAGGATCACATGCAATAATAGCTGATTATGCTAGCCAGCAGGGCTGCCGAATAGAAGGACTATACTACCAGCCTAAGAGGATGACCAGGAATATCACCTAGTGATTTTTTGAGTACTGCATCACCATACACAGCTGGAGGCAAGCAGGCTCAGCAAGAAGTATGCCATCCTTGCCAACAGGAAAGCTATTGCAAACATAAATGGGATGATTATAGATGAGTCTGACTGCATAGACTATGATAAACTTAAAAATGAAATGTTAGTTAGGGCTAGTATAATCCCCAAGGTGATAGCTTAAAATTTCATAACTGGACTTTTAATACAAATAAACTGATAAGTGCAGGGATACATGACATAAAGCATATTTTAAAACTTTGTCTTGAACATGATAGCAGTCGTAATGCAGAAATGTTACACAGTTTAGCAGCAGATATATTTAAAAGACATTTGCCTAGCAATATAAGAAAAGAGATACTGTAAAGTGATCCCAATAAATATAAGTTAGTGACATTAGTAGCATGCTTATTAGTTGATGACTCAATGTTTAAAAATGAATTGTATGCTATCAGGATAAAAAATGCATTATGAAATGCACCTTCTTCTGTGGAAAAGGGGCCACATTGTTACATTCTGTGTGACAAAAGAGAATGCGACTCTGAAATTTAAAATGCATTCTTGAAGTTTTTCCAGTACCTAGGTCAATTAAGTTAACCCTGTATCACTAAACAGGTAGTAAAATGTGCTGTACTGTACTTTACAAAGAAAGGCGGGCCAAGCCCTACTAGATTCTGAAAGCATGATTTTCCCTTGAAAACATAAAATTATATCCACTAAAAAGTGGATGTAATACATTATTCATGACAGAAAAGTGCATCCTTTTCAAATGTAGAATTTCTAACAGTCCTGGGAAAATTATTGTGTCCTTGGCCTGTAACTCCCAATTTAACCATAATGCGATAGGAAAATGCTTTCTTCATTTTAAAGCATTGTGGAAAATTTAAGAAGAGAGACTCTCTATAATAATACAATATAAATATAAAAAAATAATATAAAATCTGCAGACACAGTGTAGCAAGCAGATACCACAGTATAAGATACTTGCACAGTGATAGAGCTTGGTGTGATCAAACATCAAAAAGGATACTGGCTGTTATCAGAAGATCCCCAATGATACAAAAACGGAATTCCATACTATATGGAATATCAGAGTAGGAAAAGCAAATGAACTGGTAGAAATTTATACAGTAAAAATTAGTACAATAAGTGTTAGCCTAGAAACTGAGACAGACATAGAAAAGGCAATTGAATAAGAGCCCTCAGAAAAGAAGTGAAAGTAAGATAATCAGAAGATTGCAGAGTTCTGGTCTTATTTCTGCTGATGTGTAACAAATAATGCAACTGGAGGTGGAATCTAAGAAGTAGGAATGTATGAATCAAGAAAAAGGTAAAACTGATGCTAAATATTATTCTAAGATACCCTTTGCAGTGAAAGACACACAGGGAAGGAAAGGAAGTAAGAGACCCTCTCAAACTAAAGTAGGGAGACAGCATCCTAAAAAACAGATTACTCAAGAGACTTGTGCTGATAGACAAAAAGGAAAGTGGAAGCTGTGTTTTGTGTACAACAAACTTACTGCATAAGAACTGATAAAAAAAGCTGCATTATCAGTGATTTTGGGAAAGAAGCTACACTTTCCAACTTGAGAAAGATTTCTAAAAAAAAACAATCCTGGACTTGTGGACTTAACAAGTAAGCCATAAAATGGTAACCATTTGAAATGTCAGGACCTGCTAGGGTGAGCCCCAAAATGTGGAGACTGAATGGCTGAAAGAACAAACTGATATATATGAACCCCAAGATACCATTCCGCAGAATATTACCTTTTCTCTGAGGTATGGAGATATCGGAGTTGGTATATATAAGTTCAGGATGTGTGTGTGTGTGTGTGTGTGCGTGTGTGTGTGTGTGGGGGGGGGGCATTTGCCCTCCCACCCCGGAAAAAGAAGTTTTGAGGAGAAGAGCAATTTTCAAGATTTGCTCTTCTCCTGTGTTTTCAGTCTTTTTTCTGGCTTTTTGGCACTTGATGTTTCAAGTCCCAACATTTCAATAGGGAGCTCCTAAAAACCTTTACAAAAGGCAAACTGGAAGATAATACTTTACACAGAGCAAGAAGCAATATAACAAAGTTTGTAGTGAAAGATGTTGATTAAGATATTCCCATTACTTTTTTTTTCTTTTATTTTAAGTTAAAATATTATCCCTTATAGAAAGAAAGGACATTTTGCTTCACTTCCTAGTATGAGACCTTACAGGACAGTAGCAATGAAGCTAGCATATAATCACAAATTAGGAGGACAGCTGGGGTGGATAAAGCTAACACAAGATTCTCAGACAGATTTTACTAGTCAGGTATAAGGAAAGAGATAGAGAACTTTTATACTTCTTGCCAGAATATCAGAAAAATTATCCCATTTTGAACATATGTGCCCTTGATTCTGATGCCTGTCAGAGAAATACCATGTGAATGCATTGTTATGGACATCATGAGGTCATTAATGAAATATAGCAACAGGTATTTGAATATGCTAGTCATAATGTGCTATACTACCAAATTTCTAGCAAAAGAAACTTAGGTATTCCAGAAGTCAAGTCTGGTATCCCATCAGTGACCTAGAGAGTGACAGGGCTAACAAGAAACAGATTACAAAGGAGTTGTCCAGATAAAATCACTTTACCTAGCAGATCTGGTGATAAAGATGTCATCTTCTTGTGGGAGGAATAAAGATGCCTTTTTGAAGTTCCAAGTAGTTTATTCAGTTAAGTAGGTAGATAGATGAGTGTTTTGTTTTAAATGTTTTGGTCAACCCCCATCCAAAACTACCATGCTTCTTTGGAATCCCAAAACCCCATAAGAATATCTTTGATCCTTCCCACAGACCAGTAGTGGAAAGTGGTGGTTCCATAACTGAGAAAATATCCATCTATCTAGATACCAAGACAAAACCAATAGCATAGGTCAACAAATCTTTTATTTTATTGTCTCTGGATATTCTGGGTAAAATTAAAGATACTCCAGTCAGCGATTCCACAATCCTCATTACAAAAGATGTGGAAGCACTTTATACAGAGCTTCCACACAGCTACTTATTCAAGTTGTAACAGACGCATATAAAAAGTACAGGAATGTCTTGCCAGGAGGAACAGAAGTTCTGGGGAATTTATTGGATATAACTCATAGGAACAACTACTTCATGTTTAACAATATGTTTTATAAGCAGACACCGGGAATAACCATGGCCCCAAGCATGGCCATTGTGACTCTTGAAAAATGGGAGGAGGCGGTAGTGTATCAAAGTTCCTATTTTGCATCATTGAAATGCTATCACAATTTAATTGATGGCATCTTTATCATCTGAAAGGGAGGGTGAAGCCAAACATAATGACTTTTACCACCATAACACTAACTCCATTAGCTTCCTGAGACTTAGGACCTTTCACAGCAAGTCCTCTGTCAACTTTTTAGACATAACCATATCCAAAGACATTGAAAACAAAATGCCTGTCCAACAACTTGCTCAGGAAAACAGCCGGAGTTAATATGTTGCTGCACAGTAAAACCATGCATCCACAGATCACTAAGAAAAATGTTATGAAGTCTCAGGTGATGCGAATTGCAGGTGTCTCCAAAGAACTTAGAGATTTAATCACAAATCTAATCAGCCTACATCAAGACATCCTGGCTAGGGGGTACATCACTAGATTACTGAATTCCATCCGCAACCCCATCAGTACTTTAGAGACAGAGGACCCCATTTTGAGGGACCCTCCTGGGAGACTGCTGCGGCTCAACAGAAACCAACACTGGGATCCACAGCAAAAAAGAAAAAGAAACATGGCACTTGTTTTTACAGAAGGTTACAAAACAATCAGAAAGGTCATTACTGACAATTGGGTGGTGATTAAAGACAATAAACAACTGGAAAAACTCCAAGGATCCCATCCTTGTTTTATTTGCAAGACATCCAGGAATACTGGGGACTGGGTAGGTGCAAATTCAGACAGGAGAGGGACAACAGAGGAACTTAGCCTTGAACCCCCCTCCCCTTTTTCCACTTACTGCAGATACATGTGCAAGAAGGACTACTTCTTTTGTCCAGTACTCAGGAGAAAAGTTTAACAGCACTTGTTCTTGTAATTGCAACACTGCTTTTGTGATATACTGTGTACAGTGTAATGGCTGCAGTTGTTTTTTACATAGAGAAAGCTGTGAACAAGTACAAAATCAGGGTGGCACACCACCTGTCTGACATCAGACTCCAGATCTTCAAAAACCAACTAATTAAGAGCTGCTGTGATTTCCCAGACCATGAAGGTCTCCACTACCACATCCTGGACAAGCTCACTATGTGTCCACTTGAAGGAAACAAAAATGCCATCCTAGAAAAAAATGGACAGAGTATTTCAACAGTATGGTGGAGAAACACTTGCTCTAGTTATAGATAGGAGCACATTAATCCAAGAGAAGTGAAACACAATGTGTGCATGTTGAACGGGGGGAGACAGAGGTGGACTGAAAAATGATCCCATTTGGATAAAACATGAAAGTAGTAACAGAAACAGTTTGACTCATAAAGGTGCTGCAAGGACATCACAGTTTCAGTTCACATACAAAATAGTTGGTCTGGATTGGGAGAGAGATTTAGTAGGAAGTGTATTGCAGGAAGATGAACAAATAGTCACGTGAGTTTCCTTAAGGCATTATGATTTCTTTACCTCCACTACATGCTGCTTAGTAGCTACCATAATGTTTCTGTGCATGTATTCTTTACTGTTACCTATGTTAGTTAGTTTCACCTGGGAATATTTTCTAGACTTTGCAAGTAAACTGAATTATCTGTAGCACAACACTTTTTTCAGTTTTCTTTTACATTCTCTATTTTCAGTTCCTTCATACAGAAATTTTGCCTAATCAATTCCATTCAATGGTGTCAAATCTTTATTTTTACTTCTTGTAGTCTATTGGGCTTCTATACTAATTCATTTCTTTCTGAGTTTGTGAAGCAACTTTTTCAAATTAATAGCTTATCTGCTTTCTGTAAAACTTCTTTTACCTGTTGCACTTATATGCATATTTTGCATTTGTTTCCTTTCTGTCCCAGCTAACCTGAAATTTCCATTCATTATTTTTGGTAGGATAACCACCAATTATGGCATTCAGTATGCCAGTGCTGACTTTATACTCATACCATAGTTGAACTCCTTTCTTCTTGTATTTTTTTGACATATATGATTAATTTGGTTTACTATCAAAATGTGGAAAATCAAAACAATTTTCCACTTTTTAATCAAATTCGTTATCTGAATTTGGTAATACAGAATTACCAAAATGTCAGAAATCGTAACAATGGAATTGACATTCGAACACTGGAAGTTACCAGCAACATTGTTGCAGGGAGAAAGCCCCTCTTGCATCTCCCACACCCCCTGCATATTATATATTCCAATTCCGAGATTACACTTACTGTGAGTAAAAGGGTAAATTTCCGCATCTCCTCTGTAATGTGATCTGTTATCAGAACGTCGATTCCACATTAGCGAATGCATGCAGCCATTCACTAATGAGGATTCAAACATTTCTGTATCGGCATTAACTGGAAAACACCCATTCAGCCATCCCAGTTTTGTGTAAGTGGCAAGTGTCACTCCACATTTTGATAGTAAACCAATTAATTTCTATATGCCCTTAACATATAAGAATCAGGTTGAGAACCAGTAACCATAGTTAATTAGAGGGTCAGCATTATGGCGTTGTTGAAACTTAAATCAATGTATTTTATGTGATTTTTATGGTTGATGTGTTGTCAGTCATTTTATGCACAATAAGTGTTTAGGTTTACTTTTATTAATATAGCTTCTTTAATGATTATTTTTTACAGGATATGATGTAAATAATTCAGTGCTGGTGGAGGGTATTTAAACTTAATGCTTCATGTATTAACTATTCTGATGAAGTCAGAGTTCCTGACAAAAGCGCTTAATCATTAATAAACTACTGTGTGGATTTGTATGTATCCGTGGTTTTAGTTTAGTTGCCTGCCTCATTTTTTATTTCATAATTTCTTTATAGACTTGTTTTATTTCAGAAAATATATGCCTTTCTGACTCCAAGAGGCAGTTAGGCACTGCAGCACTATTTCACAATCCTGTCGTCATCACACACATCCATGTATGTTGATGATGTTGTGTGATATGCTGGTGATGGGTGATGAGATCAGTGTTACCTAAAAATGTAAATAAAACAAAAGAACAAAATTGTGATCTGAAGGGTCAGCTTGGGAATTCGTGGCACCCTATTATTTTACCCCCAGAAATAGGAAATACCAAGGAGTTTGCTATGGTTTAGAGGTATGCACAGTACAAAAAAGATCACTGCACTCTTTCTACTAACATAACGTGTTACATATTGTCTGACAAATTCTTAATCCAAGCTGACCAAGTAATTTCCACTGACCCATGCAACTGTGTCCATACTGTATATACTGTATATAGATGTTACAAAACTGCATTAGTAAAGAGAGTTATATTTCATTTAGCTACTTCAAAAATCACTGTTCTGATGTCATTTAAATTGCCTTTATATTTCACATCTTTTGATTTCATGTATGAATCATGACCATCATCACTGACCCCCTTTTTCCCATTTTTCTACATGGGGTTGGGGTGTTGTGTCAACTGTTGCCATCTCTCTATATTCAATGCCACTGTCCTGCTTTCTTTGACACTGATGCCTGACTGTCGCAGGTCTTCTCTCACACAATCCATACATCTCTTAGTCGGATGCTCTTGTTCCCTCTTGCATTCTTTCTGTCTTTCCCAAATCTCTTTCACCAGATTGTCTTCTTCTTTTCTGCACATGTCCCCAAACCACTGTAATCTGTTCCTTTTTAATTTTTCTACAATTGGATCTACTTTGGAGTCTGCTCTTATGTTCATATTTCTTCATCTGTCCTACAGTGTGCATCCTACAACCCATCTCAGACATGTCATCCCCATCACCTCTAGCTTCCTTAGCTATTCTGCCTTTACTGCCCAGGTTTCTGTACCATACAGTAGTACTGGTCACACCACTGTTGTGTACACCTTATTTTTAGCTTCTTTGGCATTCTTCTGTCATATACTATACCTGACAATCTGAGCCAGTTGGCTGCAACCTATCTGATTCTAGTTTTGCCCTTCTCATTCAGAATTCCCTTATCCTCCACCACCCCTCCAGGTTACTTGAAGCTGTTAACCTGTTCCCTTCTATCTCAATTCTCAGCTTCTTCTGATCTCCACCATTTGCTGTCATTACAACTGTCTTTTCTATATTCAGATTCATCCATGTGCCTTCAGTTTTGCATTCCATTCTTCTGTCTTTTGCTGAAGTTCTTGCTCAGAGTCTGCCTGTAATGCCACATCATCTGCATACAGCAACTTTGGTGATCTGTCCCCTTCAACCTGTTTGCTAACATCATCCACCACTAGTATGAGTGGCAATGGGCTCATATCTGACCACTGGTGCATACCCACTCCTACTGGGAACACCTCTATGAGACTGAACACTGTTCATACTTGAGTAATTCAGTTCTTGCATGTAGCCTGACATTTCTGGAACTTTGAACCACTGCAACACTGCCCAAGTCAGTATCGTGGACCTTGTCATATGCTTGACTGCTCAAATCAGCTTTCTTGAGACCTTGTCACGTGCTTTCTCCAAGTCTAGGAATGCCCAGTTGAATTCCTTCCTCATCTTTATCTTCTTCTCAACTGTCTGTCTCACTGCAAACATTGGGTCAGTTGTGCTGCATCCTGATCTAAATCTGAACTGCTCATCTCCCATTTTACTTACTCTGCATATTCATTTGTCAATCACCCTCTCCAGAACTTTCATGCAAACTGACAGGAGTTTGATACCTCTGTGCTGCCCACATTTGTCAATGTCCCCTTTGTTCTTGAACACTGGACTGTGTATTCTCCTGTCATCTGAGATAATGCTTTTCTTTCCACACTGCCATTTCTCCCTTATCTTAGCCAGCATTTTTATCATATCTGCTGTGACGTCATCTGAACCTGCTGCTTTCCCTGTCTTTGCTTTCTTTAGTGCTGTTCTTCCTTTGGTGGACTCCTCCTCTTATCTCAACATAGACTGCATCTGGGGCAGTACAGCTTCTGTGGAGTTTTCTTCATCTGGAAGCTGGAAGTACTCCTTCCATCTGCCTTTGATGTCTTGGTGAGCAAGTCGTTGCTGGCATCCCTTATGAATGGTGTCTGTCTTTGCCTTGCAACCTGATATAGTTTTGTGCCACTTACTGACCTACTTTCAAGGAAGCTGACAGAGAGCCTATGATGCCTTGTTCTTTGCTATTGCAACTCCTTTCTTAATTTCATTGTTAGCCAACCAACATTACTTCCTAGCCTGGTCTGTCTTTTCTATATTCCACTTTTTCCTGCACTCCTTTCTTTTAATGACTGGCTTGACTTCTTCTTATGTACCCTGTTTCCACACTTAGTTCAGCTGCATATCTGTTCTGTAGTCCTCAAACAATCTGCTTTGAGGCACTGCCATTCTTCTTCAACTCTGCCTATTTCTTCTTTCTGAGGTGCTAGAGCCCTGAGTAATGCCTTGAACTGTTTTGCTTTCTCTCCTGTGAATGTCCAGGTTTTCAGTCTAGTCTCTGTTGATGTTAGAGCTGTGTCCTGTCAGTGGAACTACAACGAGTGTAGCAATTCTTAGTTGTTGTTTATCAGGTTGATTGGACTATCCCAGGTAGCCCAAGCTGGGTAACCAGGGCTGCTGAGCTTTATGATGGGGCCACACACTGTCCAATAGGGGCACATACACCCCTCCTACCATTAGCTTGGGTCCCTGGTGTAGGTCGGAGTAGGCTGGGTCCTCAGTACACTTACCACTGGCAAATACCCAAACCCATTTGGCAACATTAGTCAACACGACCAAATCAACTAGAGCCATACTACTGCCCACAACTCCATTCATTTTTTTTTTTGTGAGTTTGCAAAGGGAAACACTCAACATATTTTTGGAAAACTCTAAACAGACATTGGCCAGAGGTCAGGACTGAACCTTGTACTGGGGCGGCAAATACCTTAGCCATTATGCCAACTGGTCTCATTTCATGTGTGAATGTTAACTTGATATTATTTGTGTAGCTGTTTTAAAGTAATAGCAATGTTCAGTTGTGTAAATTACCTTTTTATTTCACACGTTTTGATTTCATGTAAGAATGTTAATTTGGTATTATGCACCTTATCTCTGTACTGCTTGTGTATCTAATCTCTGTACAGCTCATACGCCTCTTAGTTGCAGCTGAAAAGGATCAACAGACCAGCCCACCTAACCTGTTACTAAACAGTAAATAAATAGTTCGGAAACAATTATGCAGATATCACAAAATGGAACATATGCATCAAGGCAAACCACATTTGGGAAAATTAATTTTTTTGTGTGAAAGCACAGAGTTGTAGAAAGCATACATTGGTAAGCAACTGTAGAGTATGAAGATGCACATTCAGTTAATCACTTTCTTGTGGGCAAAGATATTTCCCATGGCACTTATGTGTATAAACTGGCAATGCCATCGATTCTCTTTCGATAAAATATGACAGCTATACATTTATTGACCTAGTGCTGTCATTGCCATGTAACTAGCCATCCATTACTCCCTCCCAGGCACTACTTTTTTTTCTTTTTTTTGATGTTACACACACACACACACACACACACACACACACACACACACACACACACACACACACACACACACACAATCTTCTCAGGACAGCTAACATCAAGTAATACCCAGCATCTTCCCAGACATTGACTTGCACTTCAGGCTATAATATAGAGAACAAGACATTACTTTCTTGTAGCTGACTGGTCTGTTTAATTTAATATGCTTTCTCAGTTTCTGTATAACCTTTGCACACTTTAGTTAATCCAAAAAAAAAAAAGAAAAACAAAACTTAAAAAACAGCAAATAATAGCCTGCAAATGAGCATACTGTTGAAGTAGCTAACTAGAGGTCTTCACACAAAAAAAGAAGCTTTTTGGTTTCATATGTGCTAATTTTATCAAGTCTGTGTTCAGAGGCAATGAAAGGAAGACCCATAGGAAGGCTAGAGTGGGTTAGGCAATGCACTTGCTACAAATGCCACCTTTTAGATTGCACCCTTTGATAGTTTACAAGCTTCCATGGTTCCTTACAGACAGCTCATGGGCTGTCAAATCACTGCTA
The DNA here is from genome assembly GCF_019279795.1 of Protopterus annectens. Classification (NCBI taxonomy): domain Eukaryota; kingdom Metazoa; phylum Chordata; order Ceratodontiformes; family Protopteridae; genus Protopterus; species Protopterus annectens. The sequence continues at coordinate 454,329,770 of NC_056733.1, read as the reverse complement.
TGTTGTGATAACTTGACAGTTTGTTAATTGTCAAACTGTTTCTTATTTCAAAGTTATCAAAGTGTTATTAGATTATTACAGTAATAAATGTACTTTTTATAAGACTTCTGCATAGCCATTAAGCGATAGCAAAGAAAATGTATAAAAAATGTTTATTAGTATCACAATGAAATAACTTGTTGCTACCTTTAAAAAGTCTGACATTTTACAAGCTGCCACTAAAACACTGGCAGGGCTAGCCACCCAGTGGTGTGAATATTGGCAGTAGGTCATTGTCACTGCTGATGTGATACCCCAAGCCCATGTGTGAAAATGGGAAAAACAGGTTGCCGATGGATGGATAGATGGAAATTGGTGTTAAGTGATTACAGTCGTAATCACTTGTGGTCAGCAAATGGTTTCTAAATGGATGCTCTGTGCAAGACATCAAATCCTCTTCCTCCAGCTGAAGTCAAAAAAGTCACACTGTGAATCAACTGATTAAGCCTGTACTGAAATTCATAAAAGATTCATTAGCAAGCTTCTTTATTCTGCACCCTGCCTCTTTGTCAAAAAAAAATAAAATAAAATAAAATAAAGTCTATTTCACAGAATATTTTGTAGTGTATCAAACAGACCTTTTCTATATCTGTATCTGCGGTGATGTTAAGGATCACTTTAGCTTTCCATTTCAGTTTCCTGCTTTATATTCATAACATCTCAATTGAAGCATATTGTTTCCATATGGTGCCACGTGTTTAGTTCATGTTTTAGGCTGATGCATGCCTGTCCTTGACCTCCTGCTGTTATAATGTCCAAAAACAAACACTATAGACATTGAAGGTATGCATCTGGCTGGGAAAAGGAGAAATATTCATTCACTGCCCTATTTCTGCATAGTCCCACGAGCCATCTGATGCTGATTGGAAAATGTATCATCTGTGATTTAGTGGTGCACTGGTGCTTTAATCATGGAATTTTATTCAGTATTATTTATGCTGAGTTCTGTTAGCAAAGTTTCTGCTTTTAATGGCAAGTGTATATTCTGAGAATGCAGTGAAATGAATGAATCATGATGAAGCTATTCAGAACAAAGATTATCTGAAAAGACGAAAGGACTTTGCTGGTCTTCCCTGAATCAGCATGTAACCTGAGCCAAAGTAATGTTATTAGATAAACACAAGAACTGAGAAAGTGAAGTTAATTGGATGTAAGGAGGAAAACGTACAAGGCATAGTCTCCTGTTGATAAAATACAATCTATGGATTGCTAAAATAATGCATTTTAATGAGGATTTGGATGTATATTAATAAAGTCAAGTAATATAAACTTTAAAGCTGCAGTCAAAGGTCTGTTTTGAGTTGCAGGTCATTTTAAATGATCACACAAATATTTTAAGAAATGCATGAAACAATGTTAAAGCAGTAAAACAACTTAGCAACAAAACTGCATTGCCAAAATCTCTTTCCCACCAGGGGCACAGCAACGTACCAGCTTAGCTAACTGTATGGATTCTTTTATATATCATAGTAGCTAGATAGGAAAAAAGGCAGACTGTCTGGTGATGCATAGTTTCTTTACTGTATGAGGAAAGATTACCACGTGCAAATGTTTCTTTCTGAGATGTGTAAATAAAACAAATGAAGTACACAACATGGTATTCTGCTGATTACAAGCTGATGGTGAACAAGGTTCTCCTGCAAGTGCTTGAGTACCAGAGACTCTAGTGTCTTGTAGCTCATATGGGTTGCCACTCGAGCTTAGACATGAGTTGGGTAAGCAGTTGCCACACCATACCTGAACACATTATTCAAGTTTGAGAAAGGTAAAAGCAGCAGCTATGGGGGGTGGGGGAGGGTTGGGGGCTGGGACTGTAGGTTAGGGATTTAGGGAGGAATCAGGAAAGATATTATATTTAGGGAGTGGGAGAGGAATTTTAGGGTTAGGTAGTGGGAGGAGAGTTTAGGGTTAGGTAGTAGGAGGGGGGTTTAGGGTTAGCTAGTGAGAGGGGAGTTTAAGGGTTGGGTAGTGGAAGGGGAGTTTAGGGTTAGGGAGTGATTAGGGAATTTAGAGTTATGGAGAGGGACTTAAGTTTTAGGCTTATGGCATAATCAGAGATTTTAGGTTTACGGAGAGACAGGAGTTTTAGGGTTAGGGAACAACTGAGGATTTCAGGTTAAGAGATGGGAAGAGGAGTTTTGAGATTAGAGAGCAATTGGGGGTTGTAGGTTTAGGGCAGGAGAGTAGAGTTTTAGGGTTGGGGCAATCAGGAACTATAGGTTTCAGGAGAAGGAATGGAGTTTTAAGGTTAGCGTTAGGACTCTCGTAGTGCTATACTGTTTTAAAGGGTTGGTTGTTGGGAAAGCTGCATAGTTAAGTAAAATTACATTAGTGGGAGTTAAGACAGTGGCAGCAAACAAGTGAGTCATGAGCTACTAGCATGTGAGAACTTGTAGTAGACCTGGTGAGCAATGTATTTAGTGGTTCCATAGTGTTAATGTGACTTGTGTGTGTGTTACAGTGTAACAGACATACAGTGTATTTAATAGTCCCATAGTGTTAATGTGGCCTGTGTGTCTGTTACACTGTGAATAGAAACCGAGGGACATTTTTTTCCTTATGTATGATCGCCCTGCATATGCACTACAACCACCTTCACCAGATACACTATAGCATGCATGAACTAGAATATAACATCCATCATGTCAATCTGATTAATCTGTATTGGCAAATATAACATAATTACAAATACATGCCAAAACTGCTATCTCTAATTTGCTTTTCTCTTGTTTCTATTATGGTAATTTAAAATTAATGACCTTTACTACTGAAAAGATGGCATAGCAATTTTGAGTCAGAAAACTTTTACAAGACAAGTAAATACTACTCAGTTTGGAAATAAGAGATAAAAGCCCTAATGGCAGTCAGTCACTATACAAAATCCATGTAGTTGCCAAGGATAACACTGCATGAGCATCTGACTTATCTACTCCAGCCAACAAGTTAAGATTAGGACTCCAGCATCTATCAGTGTCACCAGGGGGAAAACTCTCACATTAACACAAGGTTTTGCAAATATTAAGAATTTACATAATTCATGAATTTTCCCCTAAGCGAAATGTGGTTATGTCCCCATACATTCATGCAATCATTAATAGGTTCATGGAATCTATTTTCAAGCTTATGTTAGATTAGCCTTCAAGAAGTTTGAATGCCATATAACCTTGTGGTGATATTTTCTTCTCCCCAAATATATATTAAGGTTTATTTTAGATAGTTTTGCTCCAGTTCTGTACCAATGGCATCAAGATCCTATGTGTACAGCTCCCCTATACGCCCATGCTCAGGATTTCCCATACTCTAATGGCACCTTTAAATGACCCAGACTGAGAAGGGGGTTCCCCTTTCTGGGAGACTACAGTACACAAGAAAGGCTCCATCCTCCCATGAGTGGAAAGATGGAGGCCTTCCTATGGGTGGATTTTTGAGGTTCTGTCTCTCATCTTAAAGTGGAGTGGATCCAGGCAAAGAACCATCACAATGGAGCTCACAGTGGGGCTTTTCTTATAAGCCCTACCCTCCTCTGATTTGCTAGGCCTATGTCACTCAGAGGTATATACAATGGAGCTGCAAGAGATATGTTCCAACTGTATGATAACACATCTCTTTTTTGCCTACTCCATCCCAAAACATTAGCTGTTATCATGGCCCCAATGCTCATGAATCACCGAACCCCCCCAGCAGGTCCTTATACCCTTCCACCTCCAGTAAGCATTTCAGCTACTAATCAAACTCCGGTCATCTGAGCTATAGTCAGGGTTTTATTCTATGTCAAAGTAGCTGACTGTATGTCAACATTATTTGTGAGGATTTAATACTTAACATAATCTGGTTGTAACAGGAGGCTTATTTCATACCATTGCAAGGTGTTGTGTAATGTTTTATCACATTCTTTTCCATTATTAATGCTTAACCAGTCATTTGCCCATTATATTACAAGTGGGTTGACATTTAATGTTTCTAATTTGTCAGTTATTCCCATTTGTGAAATACTGCTGAATACAATGGAAAGATCAAGATAAATGGTAAGAACTGTTAGTCCTTCATCAAGTCCTGCTTTTAATTCTTCAAAGAATGTTACCAGATTTTAAAGGCAGGAAAAGGAAGATCTCTGCTTAACAAGCTCATAGCATACCATATCTGAAAGAAATAGATGGTCTGTGTCATTCTGATAAACTCCTTTTATGAGTGTCTTCATGCTTTTACATGATATAAAGGTGAAGCTCATACATCTAAAATTGTTGGCCTTCATATGGAGATCCAACTGGCTGGAGGGGACATGATTTATGATTGGATTTAAGTTTTCTCCTGGTTAAAGATGATTGTTTCATTACCTGAGCTAAATACAGTGTGTATAACAATGAATATGGAACAGAAGGAATCTAGGTTTGTTAGCATGATATGCTAGTAATTGTTCCCTCCAGCCAGTTGGATTTCATAGAATTGTTTTGATTAACATATATTCTGGCATGCTTGTTTGATGCTGAATGGTTCATCCAGTCAATGTTTCAGATAGCTGAAATCCCCCAAATGGATTCTAGTTTCAATTATTTTTACTTTTTGGGGTTTAATCGGAACACCCTTATGCTCTTTATGGGAGAATGATGGTGTGTATTAAGTTCTTGTCACTATTGCTCACTGTATGAACAATTTCAAGTCCTGTTTACTTGGCTTGTATTATTTAGATTAAAAAATACTGGTAAACCACAATGTACATACAATAACAGAATAAGACATAACCTGGCATCTGTGCTTTGCATCTTGTTTCTTACATGAAGTTTCTGTAATGACACTGATGTCAATATCCTCCCATCAACATCCTGCTAGCAAAAAAAAAAAAGTTTAAGACTCTATACATTTTCATGCATTTAGCAAAAAAAAACTTAAATTCTGAATTTTACATTGTGCATTTTTCTAGTCTTTTGTTATGGAATTTGAAAAGACCTAGAAAGGTATAATGGGGGATAAAAAATATCCTGTTTGGTATGTTTTTCTTCCAATGGATAAAGTGGAAGCCCACTGGGAGTCAAGCACTCTAAATGAATATAGATGGTGCTCCAGGCTGAGTGGTGCTATTAGCTACTGATTACTTGATATACAGACCACATCATTATACTCTGGCATGCACTCCATGTTAGAGAGTTAGTAAATGTATGAGCTATCCGTGGTCTTATCAATGTGTCTTGCTAATACACAATTGCATTATTTAAAAATTAAATAACTGTTTTAAACAATGCCATGACATAAATTAAACTCCATATTTTCTTTGTTGGTGCTGATTAATTGGTGGCGTTAACACATCTGTGAATATGTCAATCCATGCCAGCAATCATTTTGTAGCACTGAGTGTGATGCACTTGCAGTCCTGCAAACAACAGAAAATTAAATATGATTCTGTATTCAAAACAGGAATTTTTGAAACTTTGTGCAACATGATTAAATTGCTTTGCCTTGGGACTTTACCTCTCTTCACAGTCACCCCTTATAAGCCTATATCCTCACTTTGTGGTTGGTGTAACTTAACATAGGGTGAATATTCCACCATCTGTACTACTGCCAACCTCCCTTCCTTTAAAAAAATCAATTCACTCACATCTAACATTCAAGTGGGAATGCTCCTGCTCCCACCCCACATAGCCTATTCTCTACTTCCTACAGGCAACTATCTCATATATCCCAGACACTAACTTCATATTTGCATCTAGCAAATACTAAGCCAATTTAATAACTTCTTAAATTCTCAAATTGTACTACTCCATTTCAAGAAACTGCATATTTACTAATGCAATGTTTTGTCTTCTAACTTAGAAATTTAATTGGAACTGTTGCAACTTTGTTGTGTCTTGTAAACAAAAATGTAATTTATAAACTGCTATAATTTTTGTTTTGTCATGGAGCTTTTCTCCCCAGGACTTCATTGAAAACAGGTTCTCATTGGCCCAATGGACCATCCTGGTTAACTAACTGCAAATAAATAAATAAATCAATAAATAATAAATATTCTGGCATATTGCAACCACAGATTTGACGTTTGCTCCCACGATGTGAGGATCATGTCAGTTCTCATGCTTACAAATGAATATCACTAGTTTCCTCTTCTTACAAGTGAATTAAGAAGTCATTCAAACTTTGTCACTTTATTATATATGAAAATGGTAGTTAAAATATGCTTGTGCCAGGGTAAAGGGTCACAGACTGAATTACATCCAAGATGGCTACTAATATTACACTTGTATTAAGTAGATAGTAAGTTTGTTGCTGAAACTCTGTTCCCTACCAATGTTTATGAATTATTGAGAGCAAAGCTCAGGAGGTAAACTTTGATATCCATGTCTTGAACACATAACTTCGCTGGTTATGATCAGAGAGAGCCAATCATAATTCTTTGTAATACATGAAATGCTTCCTGCTGCCATGTACTAGAAACAAAATAAAAAATTAAAAAAATAAAAGTGTAGTCAGGTAATTGTTTTACAGCTTAGAAATCCATAAGGCACTGATCATTTCCACACAGAAAGCAGGCACCCAAAAAGAGCATTGTTCAAACTTAGAAAGAAAAAAAAAACAGTCTGAACCTAGTATTTTAGTTGTTTTTAACAGCTTTCCACTACTCTTCTCCTGTGGCTGCTGTGCACTACTAAGCATGGGACTAGTACATAACAGCATGTGTAGCAATTACTAAGCACCTTTCTTATGTCATAAAGGTGCTTAACAAGCCTGTCTTTTTATTGATTTTGGAGTGTTATTGAGCACTCCATGCATTATAAGAAAGTTATGTCACAGAATCTTAAAAAAATATGCAGTCAATCAGGGAGTACAACATCAAGGTGCCCAAGAGATATAATCAAAAACAAGTCATCACTGCTAAATATTTAGTGTCTGGTTTAAAATGCTTGCACATTTGTTATATCCAGTGAACATTTGCTGCTAAACATGTTATTTTTTTTTTTACTTTTGCACCTGCAGAAGCAAGTATAGCATAAAGACAATGTGTTCAGGTGTGAGAAGCTACTCAATGCTGTTTACAAAAAGGACTTTTATACCAAATCTTGCTTGTGGAATAAAATCCCGTCCATGAGGAGGAGCATCATCTCCGCTGGCTCTGTTCGTTTACCCTGGGAATCATCTCTGTGTCACTGCTGGAACCAGCTATCATTAGTTTCACTAGTAATGGTATTCATCTGGTTTTTGCAAGTAGAAAATTTATGAAGTTCAAACCACTGTGTCAGTAAAACGGAATGGAGTTTCTTGTTTGCTCCATAAACTACTATTTACTAGACTCAAAATCACAATACTGTAGTCTGCTTAAAAGCAGAAATTAAAAACTTCATGAAGTTCAAATTGGCTAGTCACTGAAACTACATGGTGACTTTTTGTTTATTTTGTATTTTCTTGCACTCTAGACTTAAAAGGTTTTCACTGTAATGTGTATTTGAAAACTATTGTCCAACAGCTACTCTGCTGAGATATTCTGACACTTCATTTATTTACTCATTCATTGTTTTATTAACCGGTGAGTAAATTGACCAGTTTTAGCCCCAACATGAGTCAGAAATATATATATATATATATATATATATATATATATATATATATATATATATATATATGGGTCTACCTGAAAAGATCAAAGACCCAGATACTCGAATAACAAAACAGCAAGATGATGATAACCATAAAACTCCGGCTCATCACACCTTCACAATAACGAAACCTGGAACATTGAATGGTAAACATTACCAGAAGTGTGGTCTGCACTTAAAGGAACAGTTCTCCCTTTAACTACTACTTACAGGAAATTTGTATCAGTGATTTTAAATGGAGATCAAGGTACAGTGAGGATCAGGAAATTTACCCTTTTCTCACTGTTGTGTGATCTCGGAGTTGGTATATATAATTTAGAGGAGGTGGGGGTGCAGCCCCCAACATGGGGGGTGGCGGGGGTGATACAGATTTCCTGTCAGTTGTAGTTAGAGGGAAAACTGTTTCTTTAAGTGCAGCCTAGATTTCTGGTAATATTTACCATTCAGTACTATGGGTTTTGTTATTGTTAAGGTTTGATGAACTGGAGTTTCATGGTTATGGTCTCGATGTTTTGTTATTCAAGTAATCATTTGGAGTTTTGTCTCTGAAGGATACTATGGTAGGTGTTGGTGAGGGTTTACACTTTTGGGTGCAGCATTGCAGCATTCTGGAGTCCAGGATCATGGTAGGACTCCTAGTAAAAGAACATGATGACGGGCTTCTGCAGGGAGGTTACCAGGGCTCAGATTGCAAGGCGGAGGCCTGGGACCAGCTGGCAAGGGAACTCACCATTGCAACTGGTATCCCCCACACAGGTGAGCAGTATCATCACCACCATGACTACCTGGAGAGATGATAGGGGCTTCTTTTGGACACCCAGGTCCAATAATTTGGGGCATGGAATATCCCATATGTATGTAAATACTTTTACCTCTATTTTATCAATATCTAATCTGAATGTCTGCTAAACTGGTATGCATAATGGTGTGCTTCTCTCTCAACAGCTGCAGAGGAGAGGGCTGGCAACCTCGAGGCGCATGACAGGTGTTTGGCCAGGTTGTACAGTGAGTGTGGGGAGTATGGATGTATTATGCTAACTGTGGTGAAATAAGCAAGAAAGAGTAAAGCATTAACTGCAATAAAGTATGTACAGTAAAGTTTGCATTGCAATAAATGTGGACTTTGAGTTGTAGTTCAATACATTAATAATGCCAACTGTAGTGTAATAAAAACATGAAACAATGCCATTACCTCCATTAAAGTATATACAATAAAGTCTGTAGTGCAATAACTGTGGAAGTAGAGCTGTATTGCAAGACCTGAATAATGACAACTGTTGTCCAATAAAAACTTGAAACAGTACCAGAAACTGCATTAAAGTGTATACAATAAAGTATGTAGTGCAATAAGTGTGGAATTAGAGCTGTTTGTCAAGAAATGAGTAATACAAACTGTTCTGCAAAAACACATGAAACAGTACCAATAACAACAAATTGTGTACATCAGAATTGTCTTGATTTAACCATTGCAGTACAACTGTATGCATTCAGGCTGTAAGGGAAGGTGCTACAGTCAAGTATAGCACTGTAATAGCTGTAGAATACAAACATAATGGCTGACAAATGTCTTATTAACACATACAGTACTGTTTAAGGCTGTTTCAAGGCCAATACTGTTCATATAATTCCCTGTCATCCAGAAACAGCAGGTAAGCAAGGTATATGAGTGAGGTAGCTCACTCCATGATCTGATAATTTTTGTTGACTTCACAGATATTTGAAACCAATAACAATATATTGTGTACACCTGCATTCTATATACTAATGTATCGATTATCTACTATCTACCTCTTGATGGTGCAATGGTACAGCAGTACCAATGTTGCCTCACAGCAAGAGGTTCTCCAGTTCAATTCTCGGCTGGGGTGCCTTCTATTTGGAGCCTGCATGTCCTCCCTGTGTTCCTGTGGGATTTCTCTGCATACTCCAGTTTCCTCCTACATCACAAAGACATGCATCTGGAGCATTTCTCCCCCAGCTTCCACTGAAAATTGGCTTCATTCCAAGTCAGACTTTCCCAGTAAACAAATACTAAATAAATAATAAATACAGTCTCTGTCATGCCTGTATTTCATGCATGTGTGTTCTACTGTCACTGCAGTCTAGTATACAACTGCAGTACTACTACCAGGTCATATATTGGTTCCAGGTGAGCTCTAGTCAAATATCAATCAGTCAGTAGTCAGCAGTGACTCACAAGCTCAGTTCGTTAAATGCTCTGTCTGTATTACATTTTGCCACACATAGACCAGGATTTGAATCCAGTGGTATGTAGCACTAAATATTACAGCATCAGTCACATAATGTTTACAGATTCTCTATCCTATAACTACAGATAAATGGGTGATGTAGACCATATTATGAGTAAATAATTGTGTGTTTAGATGTCACAGACTGTTAAAATCATTAGCAAGAATATGTTTATCAGCAATGTGAAAGTACAGCATAACATAAAGGAAATAAATATAATAATAATAATAATAATAATAATAATAATAATAATAATAATAATAATAATAATAATAATAATACTAACATAAAATGAAATAAATAACGTGTAATCTTGTTATGGTTATATGCCTGGAGTGTCTGTTCAAAGTTGCTGCAGCCAATTCATACATTCCATGCAGATGTCCTCTGCAGCCACTGCTATTGGGATCTATCCACATGCCTGCCAAGCAAGGCATGATAGTTGTTTAGTTTCTGTACTGTATACATACATGTCTCTCAAGTGTCATGCTGTCACATAATGTAATTAAAAGTGTGTAATCTGTCTGTCACAGGATTACCATCAGAATGATTACCTAAATTGCAAAGTATCACTACATCAGCCCACAGTACACCTTCATAGTTATTTAAGTCCACCTGATGTACCAGTATTCTGTGTAGTTGTGTACCCATAGTTGTTACTGCTTGGCCCATACTGTCCCATGCAAATAGCTTGAGAGGTATGTATATGCTACAGCAGCTATAGGTGACTTATACACATAAAGAAAGGACAGACCCGTAGAGTAGATAGTAATATTGTTGTCAAGTAAATATCCTATAAAAGTACTAATGGACTGTTTTTCTCTCTCTCTCTCTCCACCCCTTATCTTCATTTCCTTGTTATTGCTATCCATTGATTATGGTTTACTATTCACATATGTTGTTAAATTACCTATATTTTGAGGCATGTATATTATTATTGTTATGTATTATAATGGTTGCATATTAACATATATTGTTGAATTACATATTTTGTTGGCCTTATGCTGTAATTGTTACTGACATGCTGTTAACATACTGACTGTTCTGTCATATATTGTTGTGTTTCACATAATATGCATTGATATGTAATTGGATTATTTTCACTGTTCTGACATGTTATTATTATCTATGTTTTGTTCATAACTAACATATACTTATTGCTATACCTCCATCACCACAACATGTCAGATTTGGCTGGCTCCTAGTGATCGCCTACCTTGCCTCAACTAGCCATAGCACCAGGTCCTAGTACATCTGGGACTCAGGCCAGTGGTGCTCCTTTCACTGCCTTGTACCACCTGCGGTGTTGGGTGGAACCTCCAAAGGGGAAGGGGCCCAGCCTCTCCCTGGGAGCGGTGGGGGAAGGGCTGCAGTTACCCAACAGAAACTGCCAGTCATGATACACAGGATTGTTCATTTGACCTATGAACATCACCTGTGCCAGATTGAGGGCACACTGGCCAATCTGGTGGGGCAGGATGGTCCTGGTGCCCATCCTCCAGCACAGTCACCTTTGGGACAGTGAAGAAACAGTGTCAACTGCCCATGGGTGAGGATGTCAGTAACACTGCTGCCATCTGGAGGCACATGTGACTCTGGTTCCACAACACCCTCCCCATCCAAGGTGTTTACCCCCTCAAGTGTCACACACTGCCCCTGTCTGCTGTCTTGTTTGTCTGCTATTACATCATCTCCCACCCAGCTTACCTCCCCACATGTACCTATGTCCCTTCCCCAACATTTCACTCTCTCCTTAAAAAAAAAAATGGGCACCTGTCCCGCAAAAAAATATTGCCCCATACATAGCTCTCCATGTGTGCACTGGACACAACTAATTTAGTCCAATTGGCTTGATAACACATTTATGTTGTCCTCACCCCTCTCTTTGGGTTTTGAGAGTCCAAATTCACTGCAAAACTTGTCAAAATGCACAGCTGTTGCTGTACAAGAAATGGATAGCTATGGTTCTTTCCTACACCCATCCTGCAAATCCTAACTGCCTTTCACATTGTTTTTCCCCCTGCTTGCCCCATGTCACCACTTTCCTATCACTCTCTTTTTCTTTTCTTTATTTCTTTTAGCACAGGTTTGCACCACACTGCTTTGCTTAGCTCAGCTTAAATGAGCTTTAAAGAGCTTTAATGTCTATATGTGTCTATTACATTGTACTCACATGTAGAAAATAAACAACTCTGCCAACTGCCAAACCCGGGCCCCTCTCAATTATAGAACACTACATTAACTCCCCACCCTACACAGGCTTTAGATTAAATAGGTGTCTCCAACAAAACATACTGCTTGATAACTACAGACATTATGCATGAAAATGAAATAAAAAAAACTAATGTGAAAACTGGAAGTGTACCCTGGACTCTGATGCAATAATAAATAATAATGAAGACATACTAATGGATGTAAGTGAGGCCTGTGATAGCAGGTATATGTGCCCTTTTACCAGCAACTTGTGGAAAGAAACCTGCTAAGGCAGCAATGGCAAAGTACATGTACAACTGAGACCCTGGTGCAGAAATACAACCATATAAAGTCACACACATACTCATGGATGTAGCGATGTTTCTCATGGCCTGTATGTGCACATATATCCTGAAAATACACATGCCTTTGCAGTTGCTCAGTAGCTTAGTCTGTTAAATGCTTTGCATGCAGTACATTTTGCCACACACAGTCCTGGGTTCAAATCCAGTATTGTGTCACACTTCAATTACATTATTGTGAAGACAGCAAGTAATGACTGAGTCATGCAATCTTACTCCCCACAGGTTACTGCTACTTAATTAACTGCTACCCAGTTTTGCAAGACAAAGGCCTGCAGGCAGAGATACAATGCACATATCCATATACCCTAAGTATACGTCACCTACTATTCTGTTAGTCGCATTGTTGCATAACAGACATACCTTAAGCACATGCTTTGATTGCACTATATATAATACCCTTGCTCTAACTCTTCTGTAATGACATACCTGACACAGCTGACAAAATTACGTGTACAGCTTCCTGTCCACCAAAGTGTTCACACTCCCTCCCCATGTGTTGTAGGCTGCAGCAGCAACTGCAGCCTGTAGCATACACAGTTGTATGTAAAGGTAGCTCCTACAGACCTACCATACCTCACAACCCCCTAGAACAAGGGATCTGAGCACAGCCATACATAATGGGAGAGGGTGGGGCAAAGGCCCAGAGATAGGGACATGTCTAACAGTTTGCCCCTACAAAGACAGTAAGTTGATAAAATAAACACTATTGCAGTAGCATGCAAAGTCTGATGGGTATGGAGTGTGACACATACATGTGTCTCTTCTCTTACTGACCTCAGCCCATAATAATTGCCAGTGCACTGCCAGATGACCACAATGGTATGGGACACTGACCACACATATGAGGCAAAACTTTGGACATACTACATAAATCTCTAGATTGGACGGTGTTTGTACCTACCCTCTGCAATGCTGTAGTCTCCACACCTCAGTAATGTCGATCTCAAAAACTAAGACAGGGGGCAAGGCCTACATGAAGGCCTTATATATTGCACTGTGGTGGCATGTCAATGACTAATGATTGTGCAATACAGATGATTTGGTTGCAATTAGCAATTCTGAGCCACAGAGTGGTGCAGAGGCAATTACCTGCTAATGAGCAGTACATTAAAAAGGCAAGCAGCTGATTATGGGGAACAGGTCTGTATGAGACTTAACACACACAGGGAGTGTATTATCATAAGATTACTGGAAGCTAAGTTCAACAAAGGAGTACTGTACTCCACCAGGTATGTAATTAATTTCTCCATATAATAGCATGCAGATGGGAGGATGGAGGTATAGATAATAGGGATTACAGCAGTAAGCCTGTCTTAAATTTATGGTGATGACATGTCATTGATACTCTGCTATCTTACACCTATATGCATGCCTCTCAACTGACCCTGATTTCAAACACATCTCATCTGTGTCCCTCTCAATCCTACCTGCAATGGTCGGCTGTTGTAGGAAAGCTAGTGGATTACACATAACACATAGTACATAGTGACAATAAAGGAGGGTGTACACCCCTGTAACATCAAATGGTGTACTGTAATTCACCTCCTCTCATTTTGTCCATGTCTCACATAATTAGTTCTAAGATTGCAAAACTGATTCTGAATATCCCTGATGTACTCTGGCTAAGTCCCTTTTTCTGTTGACATTTGTCCCTATTTGGATGAGAGCTATGCCTAACATACCTGTCAATCTCCTATAGTAAGAACTCAGGACAAAGAGAAAATTAATGGGGGGACAAAGGCCCAAACTCAGCAACAGTGTTTATGTATTACTCATACAAAGCAAGAACGTGAATAGACTAAACTGATATTACTTTAGCATAACTATGTTCTGAAGGGTATGACATGTGAAACACAGATGCCTATCTTTATTTTCTAACATCATCCATCAAGGATTGGCCAACCATTTGTCAGAAATCCACAGGTTTGCTTGAAAATGACCAAGACTATGGGCAAACATCTTGACAGTCTGCAAACATTAGTATAGATAAGAGGCATGATGCCTACAGGGAATATATAGTACAGCAGGTTTACATTTACTGTCTGTTTGCGACACACTGGTGTTGCTGGACTGTTCCCATATAGTCATTGTAAAAGCACACTGCTATTTGTCCGATAGTGACTGCATGACATATTAGTGGGAGTTTGCCTGTAGAGGGCTCACCATAGTACACTGCAGTGATGGGTGTAGGAACATACAGCAGAATCTGTCATGGCACACAGGGACATTCCCCAGTATTGCTACTATCTTGGTGATAACCACGCATGTAGTATGTTGCCAGACTGTGGAGTATGATGTGAGGGAGCAGTGGATAGTGCAGGCCATTATGGGTATGCTGGATCTGTACAGAGTGGATGCCCATGTATCTGGTCCTGTAATGTGTTCCCCTCTTATTGTCTTTCGGGAACCATGTAACACAAGAGACACACATCTTTCTCATCTGTGGAGAATGACATTATACTGGATGGACCGAGACACTACCATCAGATCTTGTTGGCCAGGGGTAGGCACAACTGGGAACAGCGGGCAGCATTGTGGACAGGCATTCTGTGGGTTGTCAATCAGACTGGCCAACTGGACAGGACCTATGAGCAGGTCCAACACTAGGCCACGGATATAGTGCATGCTGCACAACAAAGGGCAGCTGCTGTTGCCAGGGATCGTGCCACTGCCGGTGGAGGACCTGCAATGGAACAATCACTCTTGGCCACAGAGGAATTCTTGGTGAACCTAGGACCAACCAACAGCTCCCAGGCATCCATCATGCCATACATCGTGGAGATGGACGCCACAGTGCCCACAGGAGAAGAGCATCCAGATAAGCTTACTGTGTTCAGCAGTGTAATTTTGTATCAGCCATTGTGGCAGGCTGTACATAGCAATACTTGGGTTTCAGGTCTATCTGCATTGGGGATGTTTGGGTTTTATGCTCACTTGAGCACACATATGTCAGCAATATAGCCATTATCACAGTAGCTACTCTGCATGTGGATATATGCACAAATTACCTTGTAGTGATGCAACAGGTGGTGGTGCTGACAATACCCTCACCTTTACAAAGGTCCACCAGGTGTGGCCCAAGTTCATGGTCCTGTACCGGGTAAGTGTGATACTATTGTTTTAAGGATCATACATACCCTACAAAAGTTACGGGCTGCCATTTTGCCCTGTGTACAACTGCTGTGCTTTGCCAGAGTAGGATATTTGTATGTTCCATTCTGGAACAGTTAACTGCACTGCATAGACTGGGTAATCACAGGTGTGTAATTGTACAAACATTAACATGTTTGCACTTATGGTTATGAGCATCTACGCAGTCTGCTATACATGAGGCAAGTACTCCAAGATGCCTGCTAACACACACAACAGGGAGATGCTACATACCTGAGGCAGTGATACTGCTACTGACATATCATTCTCAGTATAGGTGTACTGGGTTTTATGTTTAGTTTTGTCACATACACCATCATATTGCATATTTTACAGGTGTATTGTACTGGCAACATTAAATGGATGTAGCTGAAGTGCATGTTATAATGGGCCTGGCTTGTCTGTGTATGTTGTTGTGAGTTTGTCTGTTGTGCATGGGAGCAGAGATTTAAAGATATGGGACTTGTAATGCAGTTGTGAATCCTCATCTGTATGAGTCTATGTGGATTACCATACATAATCATGCAGGTTATGTACTGATGTTATTTTGCTTCTCACATGTGACTGGGGGGTTGAAGTCTGTACCCCTCACAACCTGATGTAAGTGACTCATTAGATGCTGCTGATGATGGTGGTCATAATGAGCACAGGTGGGGTTGTTGGTGGATGAATCTGTCCCAAAAGTTAACATCCCTCTTCTGCCCCCATTGTCACTGCACACAGTCAGTATGCCCACACATACCCAATCCCCAGAGGCCACAGATATTGGACAGTCAGAGGGTGTTGACATTGAACAGGGCAGTATGGCAACTATGGCATCACTGAGTGTAACCACTGGCCATAGTTAGAGAGCTGGTGAGGTCCCACACAGGCGGATTGACAGGATGCTCGTAGGAGGACTGCTGTCCATCCAGCACCTGTTGCAGCTGTCACATCATGGGTCACTCACTGCATGTTTCAGTCCATTATGGAGGCACAGGCATGTTCTGAATGCAACACTAGATGAATGCTTAGGGTTATGGATGCAGCACATTCTGACATCTGTGACTGCCTCATCCGGATTGGGCACACCCTGGATCATTTCACTGCTGTCGTGGAT
>NC_056733.1:454243091-454308091 GCF_019279795.1 Protopterus annectens | reverse complement strand
GATATATTGTTACAGCAGTTGTATGTGTACACTGATGAGGTGGGGTTGGGGGACAGCCAGCCCATGCTCTGCTGGCATACACAGTCATGAAACTTTTCTGTGACCCCACTGTTTGGCATCTTCCTTGAATAATGTAGTGGGGTTTCCAGCCATGTGGCTTAGTGAATATTATGGGGCACTTACTATTGGACAGAGTACCTGCTGTCCCAAGTGGCTGTTTGATCTCTGCAAGTAGCCCAGTAGTCCACTATATTCCCTTGTATACATGCAGCAGGTCCATACATATGCTACCATATTCTAGTACCCCTTTCAAGTGGTGATTAGCTGTGTGACTTACCTTGAGAATGCAACAGTTGACAGACCTGTAGTTTGGGGCTGACTCTGTCTGATGCACACAGTACACAACCAATACATGGTGAGGTACAGGTTGTATGGGATGGCTGGCATCATTTTTACTAATATGTATGCAAGTTGGAGTAAAGTATCAGTCCCTAGGGCCCTAGGTTGTCAGTGTATGTGCTATATGTTGTCTCTTGGCCAAGGCCAGGGCATACTGGGCATGCCTATGTCTGCCTACAGGCACAATCTCAGGGTTTTCCTCCTCAAGAATCCCCCTGTGGGTGTGGCCATGGTGACCTAGGCACTGGTGGGTGGCTGTGTATCCTTTCCCTTTGCTGATCCTGCTGCAGCTCCTTCCACAAGATCATATAATTTAGCATGGCACGTACTGTGAACATGTGTGCACATGTAGCTGGAGAGTACTGCGGGGCTCCACCAGATATATCTAGGCACTGGAACCATGACTTCAGCAGCTCAAACACACACTCTATGATGTTCCTAGTTTCATGGCATTCTTCTGTGGGTGTGTGTGCATTTCTGATGGGTGTAATCATCCACATATCCAGTGCATAGCCAGCATCCTCCAATAAATGGCCATGTGGCATATCCCCCTAGCAAACATCAGGTACAGCTGTGATGCATGCCAGATATGGGAGTTGTGATTACTTACAGGGCTGCCAGCACACACATTCATGATTATGCCCTGGGCTTTGCACATGACCTGGCAGTTGATGGAGTGGTACCCTTTGTGGTTGATGTAGATTCTGCCCTCCTCACTGGGTGGTGCCTTGATGTGTACATGAATGCAATCTATGGCACTCAGTACCTCAGGATATTGTGCTACATGGTAGATGTGTTGAATACTGCTGATCCCCGCCTCAGGGGTGAGGCAAAGGAAAATAAATGTGCTCACTGGCATGTGATAGCATGGCATCCAGGAAATGGTGGAGTACCCTGGATACTGATGCCTGTAAGACCCCCATCATGTCCACAGTTGGTCTTTGGAATGTACCTATAGCTAGAATCCTAAGAGCTACACATACCTTTGTTTCCACTGGGATGGGTTCCCCACTGTTGGCTCTGGGTCTGAGTTGAGGTTGGCACAGCTCATTGAGTTCTTGTAGTATGTCTTTGTCCACCCTGTAGCACTCTACAATCTCCAGCTCATGTAGCCCCTCAAAGGTTACCCTGGGACTGAACACTCTTCTCCTTCTCAGTCTAGGCCTATGGTCAGCAGCAGCAGCATTGACCTCAGCATTTAGCACATACATATGTAGCAGACCTGCAGCAGTCCCTAGCATTTCTTCAGTTAAAAGTCCCAAGTCTGTACTCCACTGGTGCAGAGTATGGGGGTGAAACCAAATTGTAGGGTTTCTGCATCCTTTATAGTGCTCTGCCATAGGTGTAGCCTTTGTGATTGGCTACCTATGATGCATTCCACCTGTCAAGTACATCATTAAGGACTGTTAATGGCCCTAGCTCAAATGAAACAGGGGTCACCAGTAATTAAGATATCATTGCCTTTCTCAGACAATTTTTTTTTTCTTTACAGCCTCCCTCACTTAGCACTGTGGCATGCCATGCAAACAAGTGCTGGGAAAGTAAACAATGCTCAGCAGTGATTGTACATGCCCCCATGGAAGGTCACACTCAGCATGGTGGCGCGACACATAAACATGCTCAAACCCACTGAAACATGCGCCCCGAAGGTAAACAAATCTTAGCAGACACTGTACACAAAACCCTACTCAGCTGTACTCCAATGAGCTTAAAATGATGCAGACACACCCCCTTTTGATGTCAGCCACCTCTTATGTGGACACCAACATGGTTCTCTGCCTACACAGATGGGATCTGAGGACATGGATACCCATTTGTGTTATTCAGTAACCCCAGCTCATTTGCATAGAGATCTGTGCACGCAACCTGGGAACTACATGATTCCAGGTCCTGCCTCATTAGCAATCATAGCAGTCTACCATTGTACATACTCCACGCAGGGTCCTATAATGCATTACTCTCACATACTACTAATTTTCATTTTTACTATTTTTTAATTTCTTTTTTCTTAACAGCATGTTTGCTCACTTCAGATGCCATGTAAACATAATCTGAGTATTAAAAAAAATATTTTAAATTATTTTCCATTAGGTTTTGGACACACAGTGGATAATTTTGCACATATCTGTGTCTGCTATGCCATTTATGTCCTTCTTATAGCACTTTTACAGCCCCTGTTCTCTGTTTAACATCCTGTACACAGAATTTTTCTGTGTACCTTTCAGACACCAACACGGGGTCTGCAGGACTGCTTATTTCCTTGCTGGATCACTCTTCCACCCTCATTTGCATGCAATTCATTTGCTTATGAGGTGATTTGCATGCCACAGACACTTCCGTGTTGGAGCTTTTGTGCACGCCCCTCAGCTCTGCTTTCTGGATCGCAAACATGTTTACTTTCGTGTAAGCAGTGTGCCACTATGACTACATGGAAAATAAGTCTGTGTAGGTTTTACTAAATTCCCCCCTCAGAGAAATTGTAGTTTAGCTGTCAGGTACAGCTGACAAGATTATACAAGCAATTAGTCCTGCTGATGTCAGGAGTTCAGCAGCTGGAATAAAACAAGGCAGAGAGATGTAAAACTGTTTTCCACTATATTTATTAGAGATTGGAAGAGAACTTACATTGATTCACAGCTGCTTCCAATGTAGCTATGCCTTTCATAACAAAACAAAGCAATTAGACCAGTCAAGTGTTCAAAGGCAGTTGTCACATCTTCTGACAAAATTTACATAAGGAGCATTACAGTATTGAAATACTAAGCTTTAAATATTGGTTGTTTATATTAAGATGACCTAAACATAGTATTAATGATGTTTGTGGCATTTAGACATTTAAAGAAAAGTTAGAAATATTATTTCCTGTAAAGTATCGACACATTTACCATTTTAATGTCTCCTCCCCCAAAGGACAGAAATGCCCAAATCAGGACTGCTTTGCAGAAAGTGAGACAGGTGGCAACCCTGTCAGCTAAGTGCACTGATACTGTTTATAAGAAGGTCTTTTATGCTTTCTTGTGACATCCTTCCACAGGGTGATATATACCTGGTACACTCTTAGCACTGGATGCAGAACTGTAGTCTTCAGCACTTATTTATTTATTTTATTTATTTCCAGTTTGATGACCGGGGTGGTCCACTGGGCTCAAGGAGCCCGTTTTCAGTGGAGGCCCGGGAAGAAAAGCTCCATAATACATCGTAAAATAAGCAAAAAGTAATATTATATAGTAAAACTTAATAAAGTATAATCATAAAATGGAGGAACATGCATTACATACATACATACTTGATTAGAGAACAAGTTGTACAGAAGTTAGTGGTACACAGGAAGTAGATCATGTGTACATAGTTATAAAACTAACAATTGTAAATCATCTGAACATAGTTATAAAAACTAACATTTGTAAATACAATTTTCCAGAAAAGGGGTGAAGAAAGGTGGAAAGTACAATATTTATAATGTATAGATTCATGATATTCATGTATAGAGAGAGGCAGTTGTGAAACAGAAAAAGTGGAATGCATACATTACAGTTAAGGATATGGAAGTGTTGATGTTCTTTGTTAAATAGCATCAAAATGTATGAGTTGGCAGTAGAGAGAATCATTCCCAGATGGGGGAGAGTGAAGACAGATAGTAAACTATTTACAATATATACATTCAAGATATAGATGTTAAATTACGTTATACTCAGAGTGAGGCAGCTGTTTAGGTAACCAGTATGGAGTAGATTAACTTGTAGTAGAGTCATTAGCAGGTTAGGTGGGTAGAGTGCAACTGCATTTCCAATTTTGGGAGAGGTGACAATGGAGCTGGGTTTTAAAGTGTTCAAAGTTTTCAGAAATTCTTAGAGAGGGAGGGAGCAAATTCCATTTTTTGGCTAAGGAAAAGGATAGGAGAAGCTGACCAGCAGGAAGGGTTGGTTTGTGTACAGAAATTAGATTTTGGTGGGCAGATCTTAGAATTCTGTGAGGAGGTTATGATCATAGGATGTTTGTTAGAGCTGGGCATCTAGTTGGTTTAAAAATTAGTTTGTGGGCAGTAGTGAGTTGGAGGTAGTTAAGGTAGTTGGGAAGTTCTAGACAATTTAGCAGGTGGATAGATGTATAGTGGTGAGAGGAGTATTTGGATTTAGTGGTGAATTTTGAGATTTTGTTGTAACAGATTTCCAGTTTGGAAGAGATGGAGAAAGATAGGTTGGTTAGAAGGGGAGCACCGCACAATAGTGGTGGTAGTAAGTAGGTAGTGGTGAGTGTTTGGCTTGTAGAAGGAAGGAAAAAGTGGGAGTTTCTGTACAGCATGCCAGGTTTCTGATGTGTTTTCTTAATATTTAGCTGAATATGAGTATTGAATTTTAGGTGTTCATCAATAGTAACCCCAAGAAGTTTAGCAGAAGGGACAACTTCTTTGGTGGAGTTGGCATGGCTGGTAGTATTGAAAGAGTGTTTGTCGAGATGGGGGAATTTTGAGGGAGAGAAAAGTAGAATTTTAGATTTGTTGGTATTTAAAGAGAGGTGGTTTTGAAGCATCCAGTTCTCAGTAGTTGAGAAGGCGATTTGAATTTTTGTTTGGAGGTCTGGGAGGTTAGAAGCAGAACAGACTAAAGTTGAGTCACCTGCGTATTGCAGTATCTTAGTGTTTGGAATGGCTGCATGGAAATCATTAATAAATACATTAAAGAGCATTGGACTGAGTATGGATCCCTGGGGTACCCCATTCGGGGTGGCTAGGAAGACAGAGGTGCAAGTTTGCCATTTCACTGCCTGGGATCTGTCAGAGAGGTAGCTATTAAACCAGGTTAGGGTATTTTGAGAGAGATTAAGGTTAAGGTGGTTGAGGAGGTGGGAATGGAAGACAGTGTCAAATGCCTCGGAGAGATCAAGAAGGACTGTGGAAACAATTTCTCTAGAGTCACGGGTGTGGTTTACTATGTCTAGGAAAGAGAGAAGAGCAGTTATTGTACTATGGCCAGGATAAAAAACATGTGTAGCAGTGAACAGTTGATTGCTGGTAAGAAAAGGCATGAGCTGGAGGTGGATGCATTTTTCAAGAATTTTTGAGATTGGGAAGAGAATGGCTATAGGTAAAAAGTTTGAGATGTTATTATTTTTGCCACCTTTGTGGAGGGGTAGGATAAAGTCAGCATGCCACAGTTTGGGGACATAAGATTCCTGTATGGATCTATTAATGGGACTGCTAATGGGTATTGCGATACCATCAGCTGCACGTTTTAGGAAGAGTGAGGGGATATTGTCAGGGAGTTAAAGCATGGCTTAAGTTTAGAGAGAAGTTTTTCGTGTATGAGGTGGAGATGGGTTTGAGTTGAAATATGGGAGGATTCTTAGGGATGGAAGGTTGGGTAGAGGTTAGGGAAGAGGGTCTGAAGTGAAGGGAGGGGGTTGTGATTTGGGAAGGTCTTGGTGAGTTCTGCTATAGGGTTGGTATAGAAGGAGTTGAATAGAGTGGCTATTTCTGGGTCAGTTTTGCTGGTGTCAGGACAAGGATTATTTTGGTACCTGGGTTCAGAAGAGAGTTGATGGAATTCCAGAATTGTTTAGGGTTTTTGGAATGATTAGACTGGAGTTTAGTATAGTAGGATTTTTTTATCTTTTATAATGTATCTTTTGGCTAGGTTGGAGAGTTGCTTATATTTAAGAAGGGTGTCAGGATGCCTATTGTGGTGGTAACATTTCCAGGTCTTGTCTCTTTGTTGCATAAGTGTTTTAGTATCTTTAGTTAGCCATGGGGCGGAGTTGAGTTTTATTCATTTTGTTCTTGGTGGGGCTTGGGAGCTCAGGGTATCTAAGAAGGTTGAGTTGAAGACGTCTACAGTGTTATCTAGAGGAATAGTTTTTAGACTGTTCTAGTTTGTTAGTTTGAGAGAATTGGAAAAAGTTGTAGGGTTAAAGTTTGTGAGGTTTCAAGTCATGATATATTGGTGTATGTGAGGGGTGGAGGGGGTTGCTCTATGGATGAAGGTTGGCAAGTGGTCACTCATGGAGTCTAGTAAGATGCCTGTGTGTGAGATTTTATTTGGGTGGGAGACTAACATCCAGAGTGGAGCCTGTGGGGTTGTTTTTATTGGGTCTGGTAATGTCATTTGTAAGTTGAGTGAAATTGAATAGATTGATACATATGGAGGGATTATTGTAATTAATTTTG
Organism: Protopterus annectens; assembly: GCF_019279795.1. Taxonomy (NCBI): domain Eukaryota; kingdom Metazoa; phylum Chordata; order Ceratodontiformes; family Protopteridae; genus Protopterus; species Protopterus annectens. Next base: position 454,301,529 of record NC_056733.1, on the reverse strand, counting down.
TTGCAGTCAATGTTCACATCCCCTAATATGTATGTCTCAAGTATAATATGAGTTGTGGCCCATATAAGAATTTCTTCAAGTGTACTGGTGTTGTTTCCAGGGGGGATATAGAGGTCCATAACACAAATGCTTTTATAGTCATTCATTTTGAGTATTCCTATGAATAGCTCAGCATTATTGAACTGAGGAATGGGGTTTTGGTAGGGAGTGATGGAGAGCAGACTAGAGTAAATTAAGGCTACTCCTTCTCCTTTCTTATGTTGGTGGTCATATCTGAGTGCTTGAAACCTAGGGGGTAGGATTTCAGAGTCAGTAATGTGGGGTTTTAGCCATGTCTCAGATAGTGCTACTATGTCTGGTAGGGTATGATATAGCCAAGCATGGAAGTGGGATATTTTGTTTTTTAAACTCTGGGCATTAATGGTAAGTAGCTTGAGATAGTTATGGTTGGTAATATTGGTTATGATTGGGGTAGTGAGACTGGTGCTAGTCTTAGGTCCAGGGTTGGGGAGTATGTCTCCTGCTAAGCAAACCCTGGGAAAGGAGAATGGGAGCAGGAGCTTGGGTTTGCTCCTGGAGTTTTGTGGGGAAAGCAATATTACTTTAGGTATGTGCTGTTTCATTGAGGAGGGTAACATTTTTGGTTTGTAGTAGTGGAGTGGGTGGTTAGGTTGAATTAGAGAGGAGGATATGGTATGAAAGGGAGATGTGATAGGGTGAGGATGGGAGTTGGGAATGGTGGTGGGGATAGGAAAGAGGGGGGACGTTTGCAAGAGGAATAACAGGTTGCATGGAGTAGAGGAATTAGAAGTAAACTGATAGATGAGAAGGGTTGGTGAAAGTGTAGAAGGCATAGTTAATTGGTGTAAGTTAGGTATAAGGAGGTAGCATGGTGTCAGGGGGTGTGTGAGAGTGTAAGAGGGAGGGGTATATATGTGAGTATAGGACCTTATGGATTAGGATGGGGAGGGGGTAGTTACTTAGTGGAAGATGAGTGGGAGAGGTGATGATGTGGAGGAGAGATTGGATTGGCTGAGAGAGAAGTGGTTAGAATAAATGTAGGAGTAGTGGGGCTGGGTAAGAATTGGGGGCAGGGTAGGGGAGCATATTGAGCCCGCAGGGCTAACAGAGCGGGTAGAACAAAAAAGACTTAGCCAGCAGCAGAAAACAATCAGTGAAGCAGAGAGCAGAGCTCAAGGTAAGGAGGCACAGGGAATGGGCACTGGGTCACAAAGCATCAAAGGTAGAGTGAAGTAGAGAAATACATAGTGTTTTGGAGCTGAACAGGATAGTGTAGGTTATTAGAGAAATAGCTGTACGTACTAGTGAGAGTGGAGAAGTTGGTAGTGAGTAAATGCTGCCAGCTAGTGGCCAAACTGAGTAGTTATGAGGTGAAGGCACAAACACTCAGGGGAGTGGGATAGGATTGAGCCTAGAGAGCTTAAAGAGAGATGGTAGGCTTCTAGCAGGCACACGCTGAGTCAAATTGACAACAATATAAAGGAGTACAATGTTTTACACAAATAGGGTACATATAAGCTATTTGTAGATTCTTGAGGGGCGGCAGAATAGTTGCAGGAGGCACTACTGGGTCCCCTTGGTAGTTCTTTCAAGATTCTTAGGTGGATCTTTCAGGGTAGGATGTCAGCGTACTATGTGGAACAAAGTGAGATGCCTTGGGTCGTTGTGATGTAACTATTGTGAGCTGTAGAGGGAACAATAAGTAGTTATAGAAAATAGTGTAACAAAATCAGTCAATAACTTGGGAAATACTTCAGTTAGATAGTTAGTTTGAATAGTTAGATAGTTAGTTTGAATAGTTAGATAGTTTGAATAGTAGTAAGTAGATTAGGGAGGGGAATGGAGTTAGGGTGTGTGTAAACAGGAACCTAAGAGTAAAGGATACACAGGCAAAAAGGTACCAAGCAGTGTATATTCACACTAAAACATTCAATAATAACAGCAATTCAACATTTACAACCCAGACAGTCAATTATATCAGCCATTCACCATTTACAACTAAGGGTTGGGCTGCGATCAAAATGCCAATAAAAAGCGCAATTACTCACTTACTGCCAGACATATCACAACTTCAGTTAGAATGTTAGATGAACATGATTCATGTAACCATCAATAGTGCAAGTTTTCTGCAAAGGTACATTGAGTAATTTCTAAGTCTTATGGAGCCCAGAGCATAAGTAGTACCTGTGTTATTATCAAAGAGTCAGTTTTGCTGAAGAGTGAAATAAAAAAACATAATACCAGAAGACATCTGTGCCTCAAAAGTTATCTAAAGGTAAGGAATAAAAATATGGTAATATCTGGGTGTAGAATTGCAGAACAGCTTAGTAAGGAGAAAAATAACATGACATTTGTTAAAAGCAAATGCAACTGATAAAAAATGTTCTACAATATTCTGCCCCCCCCCTAAAAAATATTTTCACTGCAAGGCATGGGGAATAGTATTATTTTTCAGTCCCTTAATTTTACTCTGTCATTATTATGGAGTCAGGTTTACAGAAAAGTGATTTTTCTGTGCTTTAATAAATCACCATATGAGTATAATAACAGGATAACAGAATAGAAAATGTAAAGCTATGAGACATCTCTGCCTTAGACAAAAATGTTATTCAAAGTTAAGGAATAGAAAGTTGGCCAGATTTTATTTTGAACCTTATTTAGTAAGGGGAAACAAGAACATGACATTAGTTACAAAACAAATGAAAATAAAGCATTTTCTACAAAATTCAGGTAAAAAATATAGAAAAATAAAAATATTTTCACTGTAGGCATTGGGGAACAGAATTATTCTTAAATCCTTTTCTTTCCAGTAGCAGCTATCACACATGAAACCTGCAAGGATCTCTAAGTGCAGTGACAGTTTTGTCACCTAAGAAATAATGTGGGGAAAGAGACTGTCAATTCATCCTGGACTACCAAAAGATATTTTGAACAAAGGCTTACATTTTAGCTACTTTTTTTGGTTGCTGCTGTATAACTCCTTAGTAGAGTGAAAACAGACTCTGAGATAAGTCTATGTCAGAAGCTCGAATTTTCAGAAACTCGAAATTCATATTGTTGAGATGATATGAATGAGTTTCTGAAAACAAACTTCAAAAAATCAAGAAAAATCTACCCTTTTTCTATAAGAAAACCACTGCCTGAGGTAAAGAAAAAGCACTCACTTTAATGTATCCACACTATTAAAATATAAAATAAATTAACATACAAATTTCACGGACTAAGCACTTTCACCTGATAAAATATTAAGGCATCATCAGAGTCAGTGAAAACATCTTTAAGCTTTGTTTAAAAAACACACGATCTTAAAGTCAATCATTACATCATTTCCTGCCATGTCAAATTATGTAATATGAAGAATAAAATATCTAATAAATAAATAGTAAAGATGTTAAAACAGTTAAAAGTTAAAAATAAAATAACTGGAATGCAACTTTAGCCTGTTGTAAAAATGGTAAATTAAACAAATCTTTGTAAAAGGTAGATCATGAACACTTTAAACCAGATAAAACATATAAAACATATCCATCAAGTGTAAACCACGTAAAAAAATCAAACATCTTTTGCTCTCCTTTTTAGAACACACAACAGAGATGTATTGCCATTAATGCCTGGCTTCTCTATGGCATTTAATCTAAGTTGCCATTCTAACTCTTTGGGCAGGATTCACAAAGCCTCCGTGTTTTTAAAAGTTGATTTTTACGTGAGTTACACTTGATGGTCTTAAGTTTATGTCGCTTTGCATATTCATGAGCTGCTTTTTTTTAAAATTTTTAAAAAAAAAAAACCTTTAAATTTAAAAAAAAAGTAAGGGAAACCAAGGGAACTTTTTGAAAAAATTTAAAAGTTAACAAAAAAAAACAAATTGAAAAAAAAGGGGGCCAATTTTTCCCTTTTAAAACCAAAATTTTTTTTTTTAAAAAAAAAAAAAAAAGGTTAAAAAAAATAAAAAAAAAAAAAAAAAAAAAAAAAAAAAAAAAAAAAAAAAAAAAAAAAAAAAAAAAAAAAAAAAAAAATAAAAAAAAAAAAAAAAAAAAAAAAAAAAAAAAAAAAAAAAAAAAAAAAAAAAAAAAAAAAAAAAAAAAAAAAAAAAAAAAAAAAAAAAAAAAAAAAAAAAAAAAAAAAAAAAAAAAAAAAAAAAAAAAAAAAAAAAAAAAAAAAAAAAAAAAAAAAAAAAAAAAAAAAAAAAAAAAAAAAAAAAAAAAAAAAAAAAAAAAAAAAAAAAAAAAAAAAAAAAAAAAAAAAAAAAAAAAGGGGGGGGGGGGGGGGGGGGGGGGGGGGGGGGGGGGGGGGGGGGGGGGGGGGGGGGGGGGGGGGGGGGGGGGGGGGGGGGGGGGGGGGGGGGGGGGGGGGGGGGGGGGGGGGGGGGGGGGGGGGGGGGGGGGGGGGGGGGGGGGGGAAATTAAAATATTTTCACCGTAGAAAATGGGAAAGAAACCCTTTTGGCACCCCAAAAAAGCTAAGGCGGCGTTGGAAAACCTAAAAAATGTTTAAAAAACCCCCCTTCACTTTCTGACACAAAAATAAAAAAGGTTCAAACCCGGTCCTACCCTAGTAAGGAAAACCATAAGCCATGCAGAGTATTTAAATGAAATAATGTAATATATAAAATGAAACAAACTAACAGAAATCATTTCTAAGGGAAAACCAAAAAGGGCCTAAAAAGGGGGAAAAGGACTATTAAGCCCCATAAAATAAACATAAAATTTAGAACTACCTCAGGAAATAAGGATAAGGGGGTATTTGCTTTTAGCACAGATTTTAAGTCCATACATTCGGGCCAGTCAAATAGGGGAAATATGGGGGATTCTAATAAGGGGACGTGGGATTTGGATGACTACCGTGAAGGGATTCCAAACTTGAAGGTGTCACCACCATACCTAAAAAAAACAGGACCAATAACCTTTTGGGTCCGGGACCCAAAACCCAAACCCCATACTGGTTCTTTAATTTAATTAAGTTAAAATCTATTTTGGGAGGATTCCAATATTATTATTTCATTTATATTACAGCTGCAGGTGTCACGTTCTATGAACCAAGTAGAGCCTATATGCGATAGGCTGATGCGGTTGCACCACCAGGGCAGGTCAGTAATCCACTACCAGTAACTGTAAAGAAATATAAAAAGTATGACAGTCAGCAAAAGAGTGCAGTGTAGTCAGTAAGGAATAAAATCTGCAAGTAACAGTGTAGAAAGTGTCTGCAAGTATTGCTTGATTACAAAAGTGTGTTTCAGCCTGTAAGTTAAACCAAAAAATGAAACTTTCTGACATATATTCTGAAATAAAATGCCCTACCTGTAAGAAAATAGTACACAACCTGCAGCAGGCTGAAAAGTATAGCTGCAGAAGATGATGAAATCAATGTGAAATATATCCCTGTGGAAATACTGAAACATGACAGAAGTGAGACTGCTGGAAAGGATTGTAATAACTACAGGTAAAACATGTCAATAAAGCCTAGAAGCAAGTACCATCCTGAATAGTAAAATGCAAGCAAGTGAGAGAGTGTGACAGTGTCATGAATCCAGCAATACAGTAGTAATAACCTCTGAATAAAGTATACTGCAGTCAAGACAGAATGAAATGCATGTGAGATTCAAAACCAAACAGCGAAATCTGTTCAAAGTGTTGCTGCATTTGGAATGTGTATCCCAAAATCTGGATATGTTGCTCTCAGTCTGCAATATGCAGATAGGATGATTGTCTGATATACCAAACATCCACACTTGTCTACAGCTATATAAAGCAAATGTAGCAGGATGATGTAGCTGAACAAAGCTAGATATGAATGTGTATGAAGAACAATAAAATGTATATTGATGTTGCAGTAACAGTCCTATCACCAAGCTAAAATAGTTATCATATAGGAAACTGTAGTTAGAACAGTAGTGTGTATATAACTGTAGCTATTAGAAATGTACAGCATATGTATTGTTATTAGAAGGTGTTAATATTACTTTCTTTACCCCACCCTATAACCACATATAACCCATTCCACGTGAAAATGGTATGTGCAATCACAATTAACACCCCTGGACATTTGTCCTGTTGGGTCATATATATTTGCATGTCCGTTGATGCATCTACCCTGTTCATACATCCACACCTGATGGCCTGTTGCCATCAATTAACCCTGCATGTTGTTGGACTGTGTATTTCTGTTCAAATTATGCATGTGTTATGCACGCTGTTCAATGGTGTGAATATCTGGGTGTTTGGTTAATGGGAATACTAATGCATGCTGTTACAACTAATTGTAAAATGGTATTATATTCACTAGCAAACTGTCATGACATAATGCAAAACATAGGGACGACAGGGAAGGCGGGTTCCAGCGGACCCACCTCTCCCACCTCAGCTGGCGAGTGCACCTGGCACTGGAGTGCGAGTCGGACCCTCCTCCGGTGGCCCTGTGCCACCTGCGGGTGGAAGCGCTGCAGGATGGGGCTCACCCCCTCTGCAAGTGTGGCCGAGGAGAACCACCACTCACCACGTGGCGTTAGGACTGTAGTGCGTAGGAGGTGGGGACTCTGTTCTCGAGCCCCACGCCCAGCTCCTCGAGGCACGGGTGGCACAACTAACGGGCATGCCTGTTGCCCGGCCTACACAGCCCCCAGCACAGCCCCGTCCTGGGCAGTGAAGGAACAGTGGCAACTGCCTATGGGTGGGGATATCAGTTCCACTGTTGCCATCTGTGGGCTCATGGGCTCTGGATATCCAAACCTCCGTCCCCGTCAATTGTGTAACCCCCCCACATGTGTCATACACCGCCCATGTATGCATCTTGTTTGTCTTGTCTGTTCCCAAGGTACATAAATCTAAGGACAATCCACCGATGAGGCCCATAGTATCTGGCAAAGGCTGGATTACAGAGCCGATATCCCTATATTTACAGAAGCAGCTACAGCCTTTATTAAATAAGTGTAATACAGTATTGAAAGATACATCTGATTTCTTGGTAAAATTAAAGAAATGCTATACACGACTAAAGGAATCAGGTGCCAACATTAATGACATGTATATGGTGGTTATGGACATTAATTCACTGTTCACAGTCATTCCCAATGACCATGGAGTAGAATCTATAAGAAGTTTTTTAATACAACACTCTAATTTTATAACTAGACATATAGAAAATCTTTGCATGTTACTTGAATTAGTGTTGGGAAACAACATATTCTTATTTGATAATAATCTCTATCTACAACAAACAGGGGTAGCAATGGGCACACCAGTGGCGAATACATCACATCGCCAACTTGGTCCTATACCAATGGGAGAAAGAAAATATAAGCGGTGGGGAGAAATTTTTGAATGATAATATTGTCTTTTATCAGAGGTTTGTAGATGACTGCTTTCTTCTTTGGAAAAGAGATCTATCTGAACTTATGGATTATGTTCTATTTTTGAATAATACTACTAATTTTTTAAAGTTTAAAATAGAAGTATCAGTTATATCTATAAATTCCTAGACGTGACAATTATTAAACATAACAATAGCATCAACACATCTGTGTTTAAGAAGGAAATAGCAGCAGGTAGATACTTGCATGCAAGCAGTATGCATGCACCTCACGTTTTTAAAGGCATTGTCAAAGCCCAAATGGCTAGAGTAAGTAGACTAAACTCAATGCAAGAAACTTTTATGAAGCAACTGGATGATACTTATGAGGAATTTAAGAATAGTGGATATCCAGAGGATCTACTAATAAACACTAAGGATTATATAATAACACATAGGGATGGAATTTTTGAACCTATTTTTAATATGCTACCCACTGAAAGAGATGAATCAATAACACCTGTGAGAGATGCAAGTAAATTAAGATTTACAACTTCATTTAATCTAATGTCAGATGTTATTAGAAAAATAATAACTAAATATTGGAAGGTATTATTAGTACAAGATGACATTCGATTGATAGTAGGTGATAAACCTTATTTCAGCTACAGAAACATGCGAACATTAAAAAGTATATTAGGATATAAAGATTTTACCAAGGCAAAACCTAGCTTGGACATAAGTACAAAACAAGGTACTTATCCTTGTTATAATTGTAGTAGCTGTGGTGACATAATTAAAGATGCACTTCAGGGTAGTACATTTGTACATCCAGTATCAGGCAAGGTGTTTAATTTTTATGGTTATGCTACTTGTGCTACCAGTAACGTGGTTTACTTAGCAACATGTGAAATCTGCCCATCTTTTTATGTGGGAAAAACCACTAGAAAACTTAAAGAATGAATAATAGAGCACAGGTCTAATATTAGACACTCTAATGAGAACAATGCACTATCAAGGCACATTCAGTCCTTAGGAAATAAACACTGTTTTAAATTTAGGGTAATTGATCATGTTCTAGCAACAACCAGGGGAGGTGATTTGTCCAACTTTCTGGACCTTAAGGAATATGAATGGATAGTGAGGCTTTCATGAATATACCCCTGGCTTAAATGCAACAATATCCTTAAAACCCATTTTAACTAGAATACAACAAACCAGATTAAAATGAACTTGTGTTTTAACATATTTTATGTTTGTATATACACTTTATGCATATTTTTATGTTTAAAATGTCTAATTTCTAAGTATTGGTTATAAATACTTCCTATGTGAATCATGTGATCATGGCTGCAGGTCATATGATTTGTTTTTATATGTATATATATATATGGGCGTCTTCATTATACCTGTTGTTATACATTGAGAAAGGGTTTTTAACCTGAAAGCTTTGTTGTCATTATAAAGGTTTTCTTACTCAACTGTTGTTGGTTATTGTACCTACCCAACCTACCTCCCCAGCTGTACCGACTTCCTTCACCTGACATACCACTCTCACCTGAAAAAAAAAAAGAAAAAGGGCACTCTGTACCCACAAAAATTCGCCCCATACATAGCTGCCCATTCCGCACACATGTCTGCTGGACATGGAAGCTATCAATTACAATTGGCTGTACAACAAGTATTATTGTTGTCCTGACATCTCTCTCAGGGGTGGAAGGTTTCAAATGTCACACCAAATTACATACATATGCACAGCTGTTGCTGATGAAGAAATGGGCAGCTATGGGCCTTACCTACATCCCACCTGCACATCCCAAGCTTGTTTCCCTACTGTCTTACCCTCTTTGTGACCCCTTTTTCACCACTTTCCTGTCTCCCCATTTTCTTTTCTTTCAAAGAAAATAGCGGGTGTCGTAAGAGTAAGCACCATTAAGCGATTGTAAGCGGGTGTGCACTTGTGTGCACGAGCTAACTGCCAGTCGCATGTGAGCTCTGCCAAACCAGCTTAACCCGTTACAACTGCTTAAAAGTGCCTTAGTCACTTTGACAGGTCCTTGTACTCAGTTCAAAAGCAAAATAAAATCCCACTGTCAGTCCCGAACCCAGGAAACATTAGTCTGTACGACCTACTACTAAGCCATGACTCTTATCCAAAAACATTGTGCTAAAATAAATATAACATGTAATAGTAGGGATGAATGTAAAGGGAATATAGGATGTGTAGTACACAAAGCATGTCATTTAAAATTACTGTCAAAACTACTGGATTTCCTTAATAGCAGTGTGTGAACAGAAGCAGCCGTGCTAGTTGGCAGCTTGTAGATAATAAGGTCAGTTAAAGTACATATATAAATGTATGTATATGTACATATATATATATAAATATATATCTATATATAGTTGTAGGAGTCAATGTGCATACACACTTGCTACAGGGAACATGATAGAGGAATGGAGAAATGTGAATATACAACACAGCCTGAATCATGAGAGAGATACTAACCTTTACACTCACAGAACACTGTCCACAGCATACCAGCATGGTCCCCACCCTCACAATCTGAAAGGGCAACACCTATCCCACATACCCTTTTATAGCACTGACCTGAAATCACAGTGAGAACTGCAATCAGTATACAACTGGCTGTATGCAATTAGCAAATGCTGGCATACAATTGGTGCAGAGGCCATCACATGGACCTATGCAGATACCTACAAAAGCATCCAGTGCTAACACTCCCCACATGCAATACATTCATTGTATTGTCTGTAAGCAGACAGAGGGAGAGTGAGAAGAGAGAGAGAGAGAGAGAGAGAGAGAGAGCAAAAAAATAAATAAATAAATTAGACACTGTGACTCTGTCACCTGAAGCTGTCAGCACTGACAGTAGCAGCAGCAAGCAGAAGCTGTGGTAATGCAACCAGCTGCGACAAACACAGGTAATGCAAAGTAGCAGGTTAATAGTGTGCATACTGTGAACCCTCCAAATGTGTCATAGGTCTGTATCCATAGGTATGTCCATGTGATATGTTGTGTGTATGTAGTTCCACCAAAAGGGGATGACCATACATTACATGTCAATCAGTCTTAGGCCATGATCCTGGCAGCAGTTTTCTGTGCGTTGCCCAGCAATGGCTGTAGTGACTGCTTTAAAAGGTCAGCCAAGTTCAAAAGTCAGGATCAGCCCATCCCAAAGGCACACTGGCTGAGAACAAGTGTCTGCAGGTACCCAATATCACTGCATATGCATCCCATACTGCATAATTCCATAGCTTAGCAGACCAGGCCCGTTATGCATATGATGTGGTAATTCCCAGGGCCAGTCGAGGTGCCCCCTTAGTTGTGTGGGACCACTGTTGCTGTATGCCACTGTCCAGGTACATATCCTGTAGTACGGCCAAGATAAATTATCAGTGTTATATGCGGTTGTATGTCCTCTCGGAGTGCCGGTAGCACACATCCAGGGATACCACGAGGTCACAGTGATGCTGTGTGTTCCTCTCTGCTGAGGGCGGCCCTCACCTGGACATGTGAGATGATAGGGAGGTTACATCCAGCTGTGATAAATATTTCAACTGGTGGGGGAGAAGGAGGGGATCGTGCACGAACATGTCTGCAAGATTGTTGCCAATATCCGTGTGTTTGGTGAATGTTAAGTAGGTGTGTATTAACACAGAGCATATCTGAGGCATGTGGTCCATATGTGTAACATAACTGAAGAAGGCCTTGTGGTCATCCATAGTGTTTGTGTCCATTTCCCTCCCAGAGTAGGCCGTGGCCGTTATGATGGACCATAGCGTAGTACCAGTGCTGACCACAGATGCCTTCCCTTAATGTGAATGTGCTCTGTCCTGCAGTAGCCTCCTGCTATTGTTATACAATCTGCCTCTGTCTGGGGTCCACCGGACAGGATGTCTAACCTTTGTGCATAGGGTCTGGGTTAGAAATGTGTGTGCAAGTTCCATGCAATCTGTGGCATGTCCGTGGTAAGCATTTGCAAAGGGGTCAGCAGTGTGGCTTGTGGCTTCCATTGGCCCACTGTGCTGCATGGATACCATCTCAGTCCCAGCAAGTGAATAACTGTCTAATCACATACATATCAAAGTAGTCTACTGTGCTGGTGGTGGTGGTGGGATATGTATATCCAGGCCGAGTAACTTCTGTCCACATCACAGTAGTGGATGGTGTCCCACATACAGTACCTTGGGATGAACCTCCAGAGTGAGGTTGAGCATTGCACCTGTCAGTGTGTGCTGACCGATGGGGTATGCTACTATGTTGTGTGGAATGTGGCAGGTATTGTTGCACAGGTGTTGGCTGAGCACTGATATCTGGCCATGTACCTGTGTATCCACCATGACACACACATGCAACATATGGGAGTAGTAGTATATCACTACACATGAGTATCATGTATAGTATGTGTGCCATATATTGCTGACATGGTCTGCTGATATCCTGTTTGTGTTCTCTTCCAGGAGATGGCGACAGCGTAACCCTGCCTACTCTGTGGCGGAAGATGAGAAGATCCACCAGAGCCTGGTGCGGGAGTATGACATCCTGTTTTCCCGCACCAGTTAGAATCAGCAGGAGAGGGCCGCACTGTGGCAAGACCTTGTCCGTAGGGTAAATGATATTGGCACGCATAACAGGACATATGAGCAGGTACAACATCACTGCAGTGATTTAATCCAAAGCGTCCGGCAGCATGCATCAGATATCCACAGGCAACAGGTCGCCACAGGAGGTGGGGTGGCCACACATCCCCCCCTCACCAGATTGGAGGGGCTACTCCTAAGTGTTGTGGCTCCAGCCCCGGAACACCAACAGCAGTACACCTGCATTATGATGGAGGCTGGTTCCACACAGCAGCATGACATGGAGCATGCAGGTAATATGCCATATGTACACTTGACTGTTCTGTACACTGTATCATATGCAATATCAATGGCACAGTTGTGCCCACTGACATTAATCTCATCATTTCTGCAGGTCCCTCCAGGGTTACAGCATGGCAGGCCATCCATGCTGGTGAGTGTGTTTAACATAACCTATAATAGTCCTGATAATGCTAGTAACAGTAGTGTAACTCAGTAGTGCTCTGTGTGTATACTGCGGGGTGTGCATGTGTGCATGTGTGCAGGTGTGCCTGTGTCCATGTGTGCATGTGTGCATGTGTGCAGGTGTGCCTGTGTCCACGTGAGCATCTGTGCCTGTGTCCACGTGTGCATGTGTGCATGTGTGCATGTGTGCCTGTGTCCATGTGTGCATGTGTGCATGTGTACACATGAACACGTGTGTATGTGCCCATGTGTGCATGTGACCACGTGTTCATGTGTCCATGTGTGCATATGTCCACGTGTGCATGTGTGCATGTGTCCACGTGTGCATGTGTGCATGTCTGCATGTGTGCATGTGTGCATGTGTGCCTGTGTGCATGTGTGCATGTGTGCCTGTGTGCATGTGTCCACGTGTGCATGTCTGCATGTGTGCCTGTGTCCATGTGTGCATGTGTGCCTGTGTTCATGTGTGCATGTGTGCATGTGTCCATGTGTGCATGTGTGCATGTGTGTATAAGTGCATCACTGGTAACAATGTCTGGAGACTGTAAACTGTGTTTCCTGTCTTCCTCCCACAGGTTCTGGGGCTGCTCTGGTGACCTGCAGCAGGAACCTGAATCCTGTGCCACGGCTACTGGTAATGATGATATTTGTGTAATGGTACAGGAAGGTGTGTCAGGGTCTGCCATTGGTCAGCCAATTGACAGTACACAGCTGTCAACCCCATCATTGTGCACAGTCATCCTGCCTGTACATCCTTTGTCACCATTGTCCCTAGGTGATGGACAGGATACAGCGGGCATAGACCAGGGTAATGTGGTACCTGTGGCACATGCATCCCCACACAGCAGCCATGGGCAGGGTCCTCCGATGGTACCACACAGACAGTTGCCCATGGGTTCTCGTGGGAGCATCCGTGGGCGTACTGCCTCTGGCCGACTTGCCCAAAGAGGTCTGTCAACCTCAGCTATGTTTCGGACTGTCATGCAGGCACAGTCACGTATGGAAAGGTACACCAGACAGGGTCTGAGGGAGCTGAGAGCATGTCACACAGCCATGACAGACAGTATGCGTGACATTGCGGATGCTATCCGTAACTTCACCGATGTCATAGACAGATGTTGTGGGGACATATTACAGCAGTTCCACAACCAGATGTCCATGAGCCAGGGCAATGGTGGGCATTTGCGGCATTGATGTGGCCGTATGCCAGCAGCAGCAGCAGCTGGCAGTCGGCGCGGATGACAACAGGCTCACTCATGCCCCCATAGTGCCAGCAGCAGCCCCAGCAATGCTGGGTCTGTGCTGTCATCGGAACGCTCCAGGAGACCACGTGCACGTGGCTCTGGACAGTCCCAACAGGGACTTGTGTCCAGTCAACACACTCCTGCTTTTGATGACAGTACCCAGTCTGGCTTTGTACTGGATACGGTCCGTAGCACCCCTTCCAGGCACAGGTACCGTGTCCATGCACACAGACACACGATCTGTATGGCCTGCCAGGTGCAGTCTGTGGCTGTCCACAAACCCCTGGATATGGCAGCCATGAGGTGGAACTGTGTGCGTGCATACACACATGCGAAATGTTAACACCTAGGGCAACCACATACATGCACACACTGCACCAACACTGCCCCACCCTGTACTGCTGCCCCTCACCAACACACATACACACACATGTCAATTGGTGGTATCAGTGGCTGACTCAGGCATACCTAATCCACACCCTGTGCATATGATGACACTGTGCCACCTCCTGCAATCTCCAACATCATTACGGGAACAGGTAAACACGTTGCTGATGCACAGGGTGACTACATAGAAGTGTATTAGTAGTATGATGTTGGTAACAGTACAGTGTGCTGCTATGACTGTGTGTTTATCCCAGCATGCCTGCTGCAGTAACTGTATGAATGTCCTGGATTGTTATCTGCACCCATAGTACATACCAAAGTATAACAGCTACACATAATTGCATGCCGGTGGTAAGGTTGTCAACAGATAGCCGCATACATGGGTAGCACAGGGGGAAAGCTAACGCAAGTAGTGATATGCAATGGTGGACATGTACAGTAATGGTGTCAAGTTACCCACAATGACTATGCCATGTGGATGTTGGCACATGTAGCTATGTGTGCAGTACCAATGTAATCCAAATCACTAATAAGTATGACATAATATCAGTTCTACCATGGGTATCTGCGCTGCGTATTCCTGGGTACATGTTGATAGTGCCTATATATTTGCATTGTTACTTACTGTTATTGTTACCCCTTCTTTGTTGTATAATGCACTACTTCCAGCCCTGTTTACTGTAGCTTTGTTTGCATGCATGTTCACTTGGGGTTCCCTGGAACACTGCTTACACCTGCAATGCAGAGTTACAGTGCTTCTGTAGACGTCTAGTGACATCTGCATAGCGTACAATACGTATGTCAACTTTACACATGACAGAACATCACTGTCTGTCCTGTACGCGTGTACGTTGCCTGTGACACATTGCACACGTCTTACCTGGCATTTACCCACATGTGCAGTTATATATGTCAGTGCTATGAAACAGTAGCAGTACACCCACACATACACACCTTCAGTATGTTGTTCCCCATTGGCCCTATGTGTTGGTACTCACCATGGCAATCACACTACTAGGGTAGCATGTGCAAAGGTAACCTGTGAATCACCTCTATGGTCCAGTTGTGGTTTATGTGAGTCATGTGTCAATGTCACAGCTGCCACATGTATGCAGTCAGCCATCATCCTTGGCCAGGAACGTACAACACATGTGTGGGATGCCACCACACAGCCAATCTGGGGACTGGTCTCTCTGAACCCAGTAATGCCATACCCTGTCAGGTGGCATGTCATATATATTACATCCTGGACAAACGTCAACCCCAATCCATGCTGCTACTATTGATAATACCCCTGAAGATGTTCCTGATAGTTTTGACCAGTTCTTTACTGAGACATTTCAGGCCCTAGCTAGCCATCTACCTCCTAGCTCCCATGGTCCTGAAAGTAGCACCCCTAGAAAACTACTTGTGTTCAGCTGCCAACCAGTCACCACTTCACTTCTCCATACCTTGATTGAAACAGTGAAACCCACTGCACTTTCTGCCAATCAACTCCCTGCTGAGTACCTATCAAAACCAGATGATGCTATTGCTTACCCCGTCTCAAAGGTAATCAAAGGAACCATGGTAGAATCTAACTTTCCCACCATCTGGAAAATGTAATATGTAATTCCACTTCACAAAGGAGGCAGCTCTACTGAATTCTCCAATTATAGGCCAATAGCTATACTCTCTCCACTTGCAAAGATTATGGAAACTTTCGTCATAGACAATTCGTGCACCACCTAATCCAAAATCGCATTATGGCAGACACTCAGCATGGCTTACGTCCTCATCACAGCACTACTTCAGGCCTCCTAGCCTTTACTAACACCATAAACCATACTTGCAACACTAATTATATATCCTCAGCCCTTTTTTTGGATCTTTCCAAGGCATACGATATGGTTGATCACCAACTTGTACTCCACACCCGGCAAACACTGTCTAGATACTGGAGCCTTCCAATGGTTTCAATCCTACCTGCATGGTCAACAGCAGGCTGGCCTCTGGCAGAACAAACTCTCTAACCCTCTACCTAACACCCTCAGAGTACCACAAGGCTCTATACTAGGGCCCTTGCTGTTCTCCATCTTCATTAACGACCTTTATACTGTCATCCCAAAAGTCAGCTGTATCCAAAATGCTGAAGACTCTACTCTGATCTGCTCAGCCACATCTCCAGTAGAGTTATGGTCAGCTACCCAGACCACCTTTAATACAATAGAAAACTGGCTTTCTGAACATTGTCTGATCCTAAATCCCAAATAAACTAAACTGCTGTTATTTCACCAACACGTAGGTCTACCACTTTCACCATTACCATAACATCAACTGATGGCACAATAATCTCCCCTGACCCATCTCTGAAACAATTAGGTGTCATCATAGACAATAATCTCAAATGTGACCTACATGTTAACCAGATTATCAAAGCCATCAATAGAAAACTAGGGTCACTTTACAGAATTAAAGCCTTCCTAGCCCCTCCAGCTAAAGGTGCCATAGCTCGCTCACACCTTGTTTCAACCCTTCTGTATGCATCCCCTCTACTCTCGAATATGAACAAGACTGTCCTTAACAAACACTCAATTTGCTATAACCACATTGCCAGGTTTGCCACTGGACTGCCTTTTAGGACACATCATTGCATCAATCTAAATTAGCTTGGTTGGCTTGCAATACCCAGCCTAATACAGTATAACCAACTGATTATGGCCTATAAAATCCTCTATAATCCAGACAATACTCCTGCACTTCAAATATTATCACCCCCTATAACAATCCTAGACCGCTTCGATCCTCTAACAAATTACTACTTCAGACTAGCAGGTTTAATAACACAGCCGGTGATTCTCTCTTTGCAAACCCTGTAAGTAGATCCTGGAACTCACTTCCAGCTGATATTACCCTACTGTCCACCTTAGGTCAATTTAACAGTAGACTCAAACAACATTTGTCACTTAACTGGCTATGTCAATGTATCAAGCCTGGCTAACTCGAATGTGTAAAATCTGTGAACCACTTTACTGTGTAATTTTAATTTAATCCTGACTTGTGCTCAGGACTAACATTAACCTGTGGAACATGTTTGACTCGCTTACTTATGTAATCTCTGTAAATAATCTGTTTGTAATATGTAATGCTAGTATTATGTAATGCTGTATCTGCTACCCTGGAAGCTTGTCTCCACGGGCCTCCCCTGGAAATGGACATGCATCCAGTCGGACTATCCCAGTCAACAAATGTAGGATAAATAAATAAATCAATAAAATATATTACAGTGACTACAATACAAGTCAGACATTGACACGTACTGACAGCATGCTGAACACACTGGGGCATACGTGGGGACTCAGAATAGCAGCCTGCCTGGGCATCACACACACCTCCACAGCTGGCACACAGGCATATGTTCCGTCCGAACAGGCACATGCCACACATGGCATGCACATCCCCTGTGCCACACTCACAGCCTGTAGGGCTACACAACACACCTGCTACAGACGTGTCAGGTACCTGTCTTGTGTGCTGCACTGGGGTCCCGCTCAACAGGCTGTATCTGGTGAAGGTCACAGTGATATGCCTCAGGGGCACTATGGTCCACCACAGCACACATGCATACAGGTCAGTTTCTGGCATGGACAGATATGACTCACTCATTGACCATGCCAGTATGGCTGCCTGAGACATACCTCCCTGGACTACATGATAGGGAACATAGAATGGATCTCTCAGCATGTGGCACAGGCCAGTATGAGCCTGATGTTGGTTGCCAACATACCCTCACCAGGTATTCTACCACTATATGTGGGAAGGGTGTTGTATGTCTACATTATGCTCAGTCTCCACTGTCATTCATAGGGTATCCACTGGCTGTCAACGTGTGCTTACATGCTAGGGAAGCCACAATGATGTGCAAGGGTCATCTTGCACATGACACCCATGGCCCGATGTATAATGGCAAAGATCCTTGGTACACACATACTGCCTTATGCTGCAGGACATGGTTTACATAGCGACCTCCGTGGGTATCACACAGGTTAGGACACTAACAGTGCTGCTACACAACAGCAGTGTACACCGGAAGATGCATACACCAGACACTGCCCTCAGCACGGTGAACTGCAATGTCTGTGCAGTACCAGATTCATGATTCATGGCTCACAGGTGTTACCCATCACTGACAGGTTATGCCCCATACCATGCCTGTCGTCCCCTACACATGTAACACACATGGATAGGGGGGTGGTATCCCAAGTTAACACAGATACACACACCTCCAGGTTGTTGGCACAGCACAAACCATCAGGGCCTACTCATGTGCAGCTAACACTGTGTCGGACTGCCATCTGGTTCATAGCCTGGCACACACAACCCTCCCATACACAGGAAGACCACCTATCCTCCATAACAACACTGGCAATATGACAGTCTCAAGAACTGTGTTTATATGGCCGGACTGCATCCAGCCAAACATTGTGTGAGCATTACTGTAGCTACAACACACTAGTTGAAGGGTTCACAGCATGTGGTCACCGAATTGCAGTAGAATGACATGTTACCACTACCACAACAGGTGGGAACATGCAGCACCTGTACATTGACTACATGTACACTATATGGCCCAGACCAGATGTGTATCCCCTGCTGTAGGTCTTTCACCATAGACACCCACACTGTATAGAGACATACCACGTGTGGACCCTGCACAGTAAGACACAGTCATATTGGTATACATTGCAAATACCATTTATCCACTCAAAGCATGTGTCAGACATGGTAACTACTGCAGGTCACAGGTATTTATGTGTATGTGTCACACACATACATCATGTGTGCAATGCCATTGCTGGTTTAGGCAATGGCATGCATTGTTATGTACAAACACCCACACAAGGTCATACTGTGTGACACAACCACACGTGACAGTTGTGGGTTACCAAAGCTTACTTATCTGTACTCTGACAATGGTAATAGACACAGTAGCAGAGCACACTATTGGCATTACTAACCAACTAGCCCTGTTTGGCTGTACTGATAGTGTGGTGACATCCCCTGTGTTTACTGGGGGAGTATGCAGCATCTGGTGTATTGTAGTATTTGCCAATAGGATCTGTTCGCTTACACTTGCATTTACACACACCCTGCTACCCCCACACACATGCACACTTGCCATTTGCAGGATTCATTCCCCTACCTAACTAAGTCATGACACGTGAGAGAGACGCATTAGCAAAGCGCACTATTCGGATTACTAGATAGTTCCTCTTCTCTGGCTATACTTATAGGGTGCTGACAACATCAGTATTTTGAAAGGGTAATGTGCATCAGGTAGTGTGATCTCCTGATTGCCAAAATTAACATGTTTTTCATACGGAAATGCACACACACAAACTCCCCACATCCAAACACACACACATGCCATTTATAGGTTTCAAACTCCTACCTAACTACATTACGATACTGGGAGACGATTAGCAGAGTCGCTATTCACATTACTGGGAGGCTTCCTTCTCCTGCTGTACTTATAGGGTGCTGACATCATCTGTGTTTAGAAGGAGTGCATCCTGTAGTGTGTTCTCCCAGTTGCCAAAGGGACATTTCCCTCAGACATATTTGCACACACACACTAACCCCCCTCATCCAAACACACACACTTGCCATTTGCAGGATTCACACCACTACCTAACTATGTTATGACACTCGAGACGGACGCATTAGCAGAGCGCGCTATTCGCATTACTGGGAGGCTTCTTTTCTCCTGCTGTACTTATAGGGTGCTGACATCATCTGTGTTTAGGAAGGGGAGTGTGCATCCTGTAGTGTGTTCTCCCAGTTGCCAAAAGGGACATTTCCCTCTCACAGTCTTTCACACACACAAACCCCACTCACCCCCACACACACACTGAGCATTTGCAGGATTCGAACCCCTACCTAACTATATTATGACACTTGAGAGAGACACATTAGCAGAGCGTAGTATCCAAATTACTGGGCATCTGTTCTGCACCTGTAGTATTTCTAGGGTGCTGACATCTTTATTTCTACAGAGGTATGTAGATGTAGTACTACCTGTCAGGTGGGGGATAGCATATATATGCATTTGCAGCCACCTACGTCAGGGTCAGATATGCACATCGCACTGGCAGGTTATGTTCTATACCATGCTTTGGGACCACAGGACCTGTAACACACAACACAACCAGTCCAGAACACCACACCCACATCCAGGACACACACTTAGCTTCCCTGGGAAAAGTGCCAGGATATGCAGGTATTCACATACACCATTCCATTTGTTAACATCAGGTACAGGCATATTGTGTGTGAGAACTACTCAGGCCTCTACCACTTTACTCTACAGCCACTACAATTTGTGGGTCCATGTGCTATGGCAGAACCACACACCACAGCCACATGGGTGAATACATATTGCACCTGTCCATCTGCAACGTGGGTACTCACTGTTCCACACCAGAGGTAGACCACCATTGTTGATATCTGACCATACCCACCTTTCCCTGGACATTCATATCTCATCTCCACCCCCAGGCAAGGTTGTCACTGCACACAAACTGTGTTTAGCACAAGCAGACTCTACACTTGTGTAGACTGGGGTGGATGACTTCAGAGGACCCATGCTGGAGGACTATACTGGCCACTCAGCATAATCCTTGACAATTGCATCCTATGAGCATGTGTACAGTTTGCATTGGTCATGCTATCCCACATATACCCATGACTGCTCCACAACAAGACACCTGTCAGCTGTACACCGGCCATATATGTGCTGTTCAACAGACAGAGTGACCTAATACATTGCAGAGCTGTAGCCCACAGAGGGGGGACATCTGTAGACAGTTCCAGCACGGCACTTCATTCACACATACTCATTACAACACAGTGTTGACAGTGGAATCGTCCAGAGAATGCAGATAGGGCTCCCCTCAGTCAGTTATTGATGGACACCTACTGTCAGAGATCCTCAGCAACCCTCTCACAGCACACACCGACAACATGGCTGTGGCTTAGCACATTCAATCTCTGAGACCTCCACGGTGCCCCTGCTTGACAGAGGCACAGCTCACTAGCCTCACATGTTGCCTTCTGTGACCTAATTTACAGTGGCACGGTAGCCTACTATCCTGGGGATGCAGATGCCAAGCACACTCTGGCTGAGCTGTCATTCCCTGGGGCAAGAAGCCTAGTATTGACCTCTACACCCATATGTTCAATTGTCAGATGCACAATATTTGTTGTGCTGTTCTACTGTTTGCAGGTCTTTATTGCCATAGCATTCCCTGTTCCTATGACCAACTTGTGTATCTGTGGCAGATGTTTGCATATGACGGCAATCCACTATATCACTTATGTCTCTGTGGTCATTTACTGTGTGCACTGGGCTGATTGCTGTGTTGTGGTTGGTTCCTGGACTGACACGTACAAATACCAGATATGTGTGGCCAACTGCTACACGGAGATATGGCCTAAGTGTGTGAGCATGCCCAGTTCAGCCTTTCCATGGCATGTTGTCTGACATATGCCTCATTTATCAAAGTGTGGGAGCATGCCCAGTGTGAGCTTTCCATATGTTGCACTCTGGCGTCCACCACATATTTGGGTGTGTGTGTGACCTTCGACATTATCACACGTTTATGATTGTGTGTTGGGTGTCATGTTGTGTACTAACTGGCCAACTGCTTCATGTCTGCCACAACAGGGATTATACTGTGCCTGCAGGAATTGCATGGGATACTTTGCAGACAGTTCTCAACATACTTTCATAATGACCTAACACTGTAGTACCGTATAGTGTACTGGTTTGGTACTTTCACTGTGGTGGACAGTATCATGGGCTTTAGTCCTATCACTGCTTGACATCTTCATAGTGAGCACAACAGACTGTGTAGGGGCCAGTTGTGCACATATGACCATGTTGCAATATGTTCAGATATGGACTACCTACACCAGGCTCATCCAACATTGCTAGTGTATTCCACAACATGGGTGGACATTGGCAAACACTAGCGATGTTCCGTAGGCCATTTCTGATGGTAGTCACAGGGTGTGTTTGTCCTTCGACACACATTGTAACTGGAGTTTGCCATTACATATGTCTTGGTTGGTATACTGTGCCTCTGTCTACCTCTGACATAACAGTGATACCCAGGGTAGCCTACCATCTCCCATACACTCATCAGGATGCCTCTTGAGGGGTGTCGATATGTGGCACTCTGGCTGACCTGTACCAGGAGTTTACTGAATTGTGGGGGTGCCTTCTGTGTTATGGATCATTCTGTACAGCTTGTCCTATGTATGTCAGTGCTGGGGTTCAGGTCTCTCATGTGCATAGCTCACTGCTATTCAGATTGTACAAGGTGCAACATGTTCATTCATTCCAGGTTGGACATGGCTTCATACATCAGGCACAGCTTTCCTGTAGCTGGGAAGGATGGTGGTGTGTGGGGCTGCAGTTTGCTTACTCAGGCAACACATGGCATCTGTTCATGCTCTTTGCTACCCCTGGTAGGGTACTGTTGTGGACTTTACAATTGATGGAGGTGTCTGCTGCGGTATATCACACAGGGGTTATTGTAGTCAGTTGTGATGCTGATAGAGGATGGCTGCTGAGCCAGAGTGAGTTCCCCTTATCTACATCTGCCAGCCTTCATGTTTGGGTGGGTATATGGTACATGTTTCTGCGAACACTACAGACACATGTTTGTCCAGTGCAGGATATTTATCACCTTTTGTACCCATGTCTCACATTACATGTTAGATACCTCATGGGTTAACATCTGTGTGGTAATTTGTGGGCACTTACTGTATATCCACGGTGGTTGTCTATACACAGTTCTGCGATTAGCTTGCTGACATGGCTATGGCTACAGTTGTCTGTTTGTAGGTGGCCCTTTTGTGGGTTGCTTGTGCCAGCTGGGGGTCGGATATGGTGGGCTGTTTGTACTCCTCTGCATACATGCTCAGTCACAGTCCTTCCATGTTGGCCTATACCTATGGGACATGTATACAGAACGGGGGTGGGGGGGCCAAGACCAGGCCTTGTGAGATGCCACTCATATCCGCTTTGTAGTCTGACATGGATGCGGCATGTCTGACCATGTCAGTTCTGTCCTTGGTCTGCTTTGCAACCCCTCTACTGACATAGAGGTGTATATTTAAGCTGGTGAACATATCCATACTGAACACGTACGGTATTGTCTAGAAGCATGTGCACAGTCCAGCTACGCTGTGTGGACCACATAGCCCTCATCAATGACCTTAATGACTGCTTCAAATGGGTCAGACATGTTTAGGGGCCGGTTCTGCAGTTACAACAGCCACAGTGTGTAGGGTCCAGTATCAGTAGGTCCACATTAGCCTTTTGTCTGCGGTACAAATTGATCCATTCCATAGCTGTGCAGAACAAGCTTGTCAGGATCCTGGGGTGGTAGTTTGGAGTATCCATTCAGGCAACACCTTTGTTGTGATGGACCACTGTTGTTGTACACTGCTCCTTGGGTACATATCCTGTGGTAAGGCTGACATTGGCAAGTAGTGTGATTTTGCATTCCATTACTCTTGGGGTCCATGTTGGCCTCAGCACAGGACACCATCACATACCTTTGCTGCTGTGTGTTCTGCTTTGCAGATGATGGCTGTTACCTCAGCATCTGCAATGTCAGGGGACCATCTGCTGGGATAGGTATTTTGCACTCGGGGGGGGGTGGTGTTTGCACTGCACCTGACAGGTTGTATGTTAACAATATGTGTGTGTGTGTTTGGTATGTTGTTTGTAATATCTGTGTGATTCGGAGCATATCTGTGGATGCCCAACATGGTTCCTACCATCAGTTGGGTAAGCCTTGTGATTATCCTTAGTGTCCTGTATGTTTTGTATCTTCATAGGTTCATGGGTTCATAGTAGGCTAGACACCCTAGGCCATTAGTAAGCCTAGCTAGAGTGTGTGTGTCTTTCGCCACCCCTTGCTATGTTCAATTATGGCCATTTATGAGGTTCTTCACCGTGCCTCTGTCTGGTTGTGACACAGTGGGGACCCCCAGTATACATGTACGGTCATCCATCCACTTGGCAATATTCCTGTTGAGGGGTGTCAGTGAGGGGCTCTGCCTACCATGGATTGGGATCCTGTTTCTGGGTGTGGGGAGCCTATGGGTTATGTATCTGTCCCTCCAGCACATCTTATTTCATTATGTGTTGAGGTTGACATCTGTGACTCTCACAGCTCCAATGGCTTTGATTTCCTGTGGTGTAGCATGTCCATTACTCCTGTGTTGGACATGGCCTGGTACAACAGACATACAATGCCTCTATGTAGGCAGTGTATGACTGCAGTCAGCTGGGGTATCTACAGCCAGGCAGCATATGACATGTATTTCACACCCTTTATCCTGTTGGTGGGGTAACTATGAGGTCTTCCGAACTGCTGCAGGTGTCACGTATGGTACATCCCATATGAGTCATTGTACTAGATTATGGGTCTGATAAGGGAACAGTACAGCAGCACAGTGACCTCTGTTGATGTTGATGTGAATCCTTTCATGATACGGTGTCCAGTATCAACAGTCTTCATAGCCACATTGGCATTGTGGCTGTCACATGACAGATTAATGTCGACCTGTGTCCCTAGGTCCCTGATGACTCCTTGCATACATAATGGTTTGACACCTATGTGGTACTTTGTGTACCTTGTCTGGTATTTGGTGGAACATTCATACTGTCCAGTGTCTTCGGATGTCTGGGTGGGGTTCTTGTGTGTGAGAGTGTGGTCTGTCTCATGCTACAGACTGTACAGCAGTTTTGACTACAGTTATGTGCACATGGGTGGTGTCCGCTGCTTTGTGCATTGTCAGTTACCTGGCTATATGGGTGTCTGTGCTGCATATGGATACTCCCCCTCCTTTGATGTCTTGGTGCAGGTGTTGGGGCCATAACACATGGTATGTGGTATAACCTAGTAGTGCTGGTGTGCTATCACTAGGCCTGCAGCAGGCTTCTGTCACTGGACAGGCATCAGTGTTCTCCATAATGGGAATTGCCTCAGGGGCATGCATATTGCAGTTTACACATCTGGCATTGGTCAGCATTACCCTTATGTTTCCTACCACTTATGTTTTCTAGGGTGGTGGGTAGTCTTTTTGGCCTTGCCTACATACGGCTCTATGGAGGCGGCAAAGGCCTTATCCAGTATCCAGACACACACGGGTAACAGCTGACAGCCATCCCTGTAACAGCAGCATGGCTTGTCATGCTTGACATCTCAAGCAGACACACATTACACCCTCTTGGACTGACAGCTGTAACTGTGCCAGCTGTTAAACATGAGCATTCTGTGTTTGTACTGTGGCATCATTCTTGGTGAGGGTTGGATGCTGCACACAGCCAGTGTCATCCCGCTCTGGGGTACATAGTCAAAGGGACCATCCATGTCTCATTTGATGTTGACCAGGGAGGTACATCTCAGGTAATTCACACCAGCATGGACATTGAGTTCATCATATTTCTGCTTGCTTTGGGGTGACCTGCGTACTTGTGTTAAGTGGCATTTTGTGGCAACCTACAAGCAGCTTACTCTACCCTTTCCCTTGTTCAGTCTGGTGAGTGGGACAGCTATGTGTCTGCCTATACAGACACCTATTACAACTGTATCAGGCATGTTGTTTCTCCTCCGGGCCTGTGACTGTTTGGCACAGCAGCTTTGCGTACTATTCGTTGCATGTGCTATGTTTGAAGGTTGTGGTTGCTTGTGATCTACTTTCGAGGCTTCTGTTGGTGTGGTTTGTTTGTAATTAAGGCCTCCAGGAATATTTGACTGTGTTTATGTGTTTGGTTTACAGTTGTGGTAGGTCTATGTGGGACTGGGTTTGTGGTGTATGTGGTTACCTTCTCCTCCTGACTAGTGTTGACAGTACTGAGTTGTTGGAGCTCAACCTCTGGTTTGGATACATGGATGCATCTATCACATATGTTTGTATTTATTGGGGGGTGTTGTGGTTGTCTGTGTACTTGGTACTGGCGTCACATTGCCTCTGGATTCATAGATTATACTTGTGGCTGGACTTAGTGGATTGTATGTGTGGACATATGTTGTTGCCATACTACTGGTCAGTGATTACTTCCCTTTTTATGTTTGCTCTATCATGTGGTAACTTCCTCATTCTCTTGCATGGTTTGGTAATGGCTGGAGGCCAGCATGCCAGATGCCTGCATGTATGGCATTGTGTGTTGTTGTTATTTGTTATTGCATACTCCAAGCATTCCTGGCTGTGTTCATGGAATGCCTGTATAACATGTTCTGTGGTGTGTCCCATATTCTGCACTTGCACAGGGCCTTTTGTGGATTCAACATCGGTTTTAAGGGCTGCAACCTATACTTTACACATGTTTTTCACTGTGGTATTCTGGCCAGGGACTGGGGTCAGGGTGTGTATATCCAGTGTGATTACTCTATGGTCTGGTCTTACCAGTGAGGGGTACAATTCTCATCTTGCCATCCAGTACACATGTTGCTGATTATCACATCCAGTATGCTTACCCCTCTTGTGGGAGTAGTACATTGTTCCTGGGCATTTTGGTTTATGGAATCTGAGTAATTTTCTCCTACTGTGTTGGTGCTAGTACAATGCTACCGGTGTATGTCTGGGTATTTTCAGTTGAGCAATATAATGTGGTTTGGGGGGCTTGATATATTCATGTATTCCAACATAGGCCAGGTGCTGTTCCTGGTATTAGGACAGTGGTCTGCAGCAGGCTATATACTGCGAGGCAGTTTTAGCCATTGGTATTTGACCATGGATATTCCATGCTGCTTCTTGTTGTGGTACCAACATGGGGGTGTGGTTATCCTTACCATTTCTTGCTAGTCACCCTCCTTTTGTAGCTTGTTCCATGTTTTGCGGCTGTACAGCACAGTATGAGGTGTGACCTGGTAGTGTTAGGGTGCCGATGTGAGCCTTGCCCAGTTCTCTATTACAGGACTGGTATCTACATTCTCCTTACTGTGTGCATTTACACTGCACACATCTTGCTGTTTATACATCTGTCATGGGGTAGTATTACATCTAGCTTCCTATCCCTTGTAGAACCTATGAGGTTGGGTTTGTGTTTTGAGACTTACCTATTCAGGGCATGCTGTGGGTACTGACAGCCTTTGCCAGTATCCATGGGGCATGGCATGATAGGTGCACGCCACCCCTAGCAGGTGGTGCATCATGTCAAACTCTGCATATCTTCCCAGCCTGTAACACATTGGCTCCCTTTTGACTGACTGCATTACTTCAGCCAATTATTGTACTTGATCTTTTTGTCTTCATAGTGTGGCATCATGCTTGGTGAGTGTGAGATGTTAGGCAGGGTCTTCATGTTTGCATATACTAGATGGTGTTACATTGCTTAACACATGGCAATCATGCCTCAGGTGGTGCTGCAGGGCTGCCTCTGTTGGATGCACATACTACACTCCCTGTACATGTTTGAGAGCAGGTTGTGTCACGTTAGGCATCCCTGTTACTATATGAGTGAGTCAGAGAGGGGTATCATTCCCAAGGTTCCTACTGAGCCAGTATATGTGCTATGCGTTGCCTCTTTGCCAAGGCCAGGGCATACTGGGCATGCCTCCTTCTGCCTACTGGGGCAGGCTCAGGTTGTTCCTCCTCCGAGTCACGCTCTGCCTGTGATGGCCTTGGCAATGTTGGGGGGCTGTTTGGCCCGGCCCTATGCTGGTCCTGCTGCAGCTGTTTTCACAAGATCATATTATGTAGCATAGCACATACCATGACAATTTGGGTACATGTAGTTGGTGTGTACTGCAAGGCTCCACCAGATGTGTCCAGACACCGGAACCGTGACTTGAGCAGCCCAAACACATGCTCTATTACATTACATGTTTGTGCGTGTGCCTCATTATGGCGTTACTGTTCAGGTGTGTGTGCGTTTCTGATGGGTGTCATCAGTCATGGCTCCAGTGCATAACCTGCATCCCCCACTAGGTATCCATGTGGGATGTCCCCATTGGCAAATGTCTGGTACAGCTGTGTCAAATGCCAGATGTGGGAATCATGATAACTCCCGGGGCAGCCAGCACACACATTCATTATTATGCCCTGGGAATCACACATGACCTGGTAGTTGATGGAGGGGAAGCCCTTGCCGTTAATGTAGGCCCTACCCCACTCATCGGCTGGTGCTTTGATGCGTATGTGCGTGCGGTCTATTGCACCCAGTACCTCAGGGTATTCCGCTATTTGCTGGAAGAGACGCATATTACTGGCCAATACCTCACGGGCATTGGGAAATATACATGATCACCGACATATGCTGACATGGCATCCAGGAACTGGTGTAGTACCCTGGAGGCTGATGCCTGTGATATCCCCATCATATTGCCAGTTGGTCTCTGGAAGGTACCTGTTGCTAGTATTCTTAGGCCAACACGTACCTTGGTTTCCACTGGGATGGGTTCCCCTCTGTTGGTTCTGTGTGTGAGGCGTGGCCTGCACAGCTCATCAATTTTCTGCAGGAGCTCTCTGTCCACTCTATAGCGCTCTACTATCTCCAGCTCATGTAACCCCTGGTAGGTGACCCTGGGCCTGTACACTCTTCTCCGTCTCCTCACTGTGGGTTGTCTGGCACCATCTGCATTGTCACCACCCTCAGCAAGTCACCTATGTCTCATTATGACAGCTATGGCAGCCCCTAACATTTCTGCTCTGAGTGAAGCTTTTTCAGTTTTCACTTCTATTAGCTTACTCCTGTCTTGCAGTGTCTCTTAATGGAAACATCCTGCACTACTGTTTGCAGAGTTTTAAGTGCTGGGCTGGGCTACTATTCTGCCTGTGTGATTGCCTGCTTCTAATTGTTTTCACCTGCTAGCTTCAGCAGTTATCCCTGCTAGCTTCCTATTAATTCTGTTGCTTCCTTTTTCCTCTCTGTTTCCTCAGGGGGGAGCAATGTGCATACTATCTGAAACACACTCACAGTGGCTTACACACGTGCACATGTGCTTACATGGTTCAGAATCTACTTATTCGGGTTTAAATGTGCGTACACCCATGCAAACACTGTTACACGTCTGCCAACAGCCTCCAACATACTCAGCCTGCCTTACACGCGCGCACACCAGCGCAAACAGTGTTAAACATCTCCCAACACGCTCCCACTGCCTTACACGCACGCACACTGTCCTACTCGCGCTTCATGGTGTGCACACGTGTGCATGCACGGCCAGCAAGAAACCTTGGTGTAGGTAACAGTGTACACCTTCCATTTCTTGACTTTCCATGACTTATCTAGTGGCACACCTCTTTCCATGATCTGTGCCTGTCATCTGTCATGTGACACTGGCCTCCAATGAACTGCATTTCTTTCTACCATTCCCCCCTGTGATGTCACCTATCTCCTACTCTATTCCTCCCCCTTTTGTATCTCTTACACTACTCAGACTGTGCTCATTTGGTATGTGACTGTGTGATTCAGTATCCGAACCCTCATTTACATGAAATTGCCTACTAATGCTTAGTTACATGTCTTAGACTCAGCTTC
This sequence comes from Protopterus annectens, assembly GCF_019279795.1. NCBI lineage: Eukaryota > Metazoa > Chordata > Ceratodontiformes > Protopteridae > Protopterus > Protopterus annectens. Next base: position 454,271,982 of record NC_056733.1, on the reverse strand, counting down.
CCCCCTTAGCAACCACTACACGGTGGCCATGTTGGTTTTGGTCTGCTGGTCCCTGCATTGTCATTCCATGTATTGCATGAAACCCACATTTGTGGGTTTATAACCTTCTTTTTTATGGTTTTATACAGCGCAGCCCGTTCGCCAAAAAAAAATTATATTTTTAATATTTTTGCATCGGGTTATCTTTCCAATGGCCACATATTTGGCCATTGGCATGCTGCCTGAATCATATGCAACCTTTTTTTGGAGCTGACATCGCTCCGTTGTGGAATTTGCAGAAATGTACTCAGTTGTCAGCTGAGTACATTTCTGCAGCTAAACGCTCTACACGGACTGGTTTCTGCTTCGTGGATCGCTAATATACCTCATTTGCATACCTTTCAGATGTAAGTGAGGTATTTAGCATGTCCACGCCCAGTCCGTGTAAGAGACGTTTTAGCTGGTCTCTTACACGGAGCTTAGGGCTGTTCCTGGATCGTGAGGCTTGCATGGAGTGTTGCACATCTCTTACACTCCGTGCAAGCCTTCGTGAATCCTGCCCTTTGTTTAAAAGTTCTAATTCAGGGTCACCCCCTCTCATTCCTGCTTTTGTTTTGTCTATTACAAAAATATAATTTTTTTATGCAAAAGATGTTTGATTTTTTACGTGAAGTTTACACTTGATGGATATGTCTTATATGTTTTATCTGGTTTAAAGTGTACGTGATCTACCTTTTGCAAAGATTTGTTTCATTTACCATTTTTACAACAGGCTAAAGATGCATTCCAGGTATTTTATTTTTAACTTTTAACTGTTTTAACATTTTTACTGTTTATTTATTAGATATTTTATTCTTCATATTACATAAGTTGACATGGCAGGTGTGAAGACTGGAGGAAGATGGGCGAAGGCTGCCAGCCTAGTCAAATAGAATTTGGTACATAATTCTATCAATTGTATAAATACATGTAAAATACAGGCTTGTCTTTTTAAATGAAAGGAAACACTGTAAAATATGAACTTAAAGATTGCTGCAACATTGCCATCTGCTGTAAGGAAGACCAAGCCAAGCATTTCAAATGTGTCTTCTGAAGCTGAAAAGATCTTATGAATTTCTTTGATGTTTACAAGTTGGGTCCAGTGAGTCTGGATGAAGGTTTCAGGCCCATTGTTTTAAGGTTAAAGTTAAGGGCCAGAATTTATAAGTTCCTAGGTTGGTACAGCTATCGGTCCTAGGGCCTATACAAGCCTAGCCATAACAATTCCCTGGATATTTCTTCCCACTATATTTACTTCTCTGGACCCCTGTCTAGCAGGGTGACTGACATGATCCCCGGGGTGAATTTCCTATCTCCCATCCAATCATCAAGGTTCCTTTTGAAGAGGGCCAAGGAGGCACTCTGCTTGACATGTATGGGCAGTCTATTCCAGAGTATGGGGAGTCTCTGGGTCAGGAACCTATCCCTCCAGCATGTTTTGTTCATTGTGATGACAAGGTTTAAATCCCTGGAGCATGTGGCTCTGAGGGATTGGGATTTCTTTAAGTGGAGCATGTGCAACAGCTCAGCATTTGACATGGCCTTGTATGTTAAGCAGAGATCACCTCTGAGTAGACGATATGTCACAGAGTATAGCTGGAGTTATTTTAGACTGTCAGCATATGGCATCTGCTTTAGGTCTGTGAGTCTTTTAGTGAGGTATTTCTGTGGCCTTTCCAGCTGTTGCAGATGTCTTGTGAGGTACATACCAAATGGGGCATTATACTCTATAATGAGTCTAATGGGGGATGAGTACAGTGGGACAATGACCTCCTTTTTTCTGGATGAAAAGCCCTTAGTGATGAGATGTGCCACATAGAAGGAATTCCTGACTGTTGTGGTGATGTGGTTATCGAAAGTGAGACCACTGCCCACCTGTGTCCCTAAGTCTCTCATCACACTTTCGATGTTTAGTGTACTGCCACCTATGTGGTAATTCATGGGTACATGTTTTTTTTCCAAAGGGGATAACTATACATTTCTTGGCATTAAGCTTGAGCCCATGGCTCTGGCACTAGGCATCTGTTTCTGTAAGACCCTTTTGTAGAATATCCACATCATTTGGGGATTCAATAATGGCTCCCAGTTTGCAGTCATCTGCAAACTTTGTTAGCCAGAGTCCCTTAGTTTTGGCCTGTACTTCAGAGAAGTAGATGCCAAAAAGAGTGGTCCCAGGACTGAACCCTGAGGTACTCCAGTTGTCACTTGTCTGGAGCTGGATTTGGAGTCATCTACTTTTACAGTGTGGGTTCTGTCAGTAAGCCAGTTGGCAACCCATCGAGTGACGTAGGGATCTATGCCCAGATTAGTAAGTTTATCTATGATTCCAGAGTGGGGGGTGGTGTCGAAGACCTTGGCAAGGCCCAGATAGGCTTTGTGGACTGCCTTACCCTCATCCACAGCTCTGGAGACTGATTTGAAGAAGTCGATCAGGTTCAGGAGACAAGATCGGCCATTCACAAACCCAAACTGGTGGGGTCCAGGGTTTGAAGGTTGCCATTATCTTTGTTTATAAGTTCCTTGATAATGAGTTCCATGCCCTTGCAGATCAGGCTCGTCAGACTGATGGGCAGTAGTTCCAGGGATCCAAGGTGGATCCCCCCTTGTGGAGTGGGATAACTGTAGCTGTGTGTCACTCAACATGTGGAAGGTGCTTTATTGCTCTGGTTTCTGCTAGAGTGTATATGTGAAATGCCTTTTATTGTTGTAGTCTCCTGCGTAGGTGTTAGCTTGCTAAATAATGCAGTTTGTTTTCCTGGGAACTCCAGACCAAGTGTCAACATTATGTAATTTGGGAGGGCCTTAGAGAGCTGTTGGTTAGTATTTAAAAACTATTGTTGAGTGAGAGACTGGAAGCATTTTGATTTTGGACATCTAACCCAGCACTGCTTACTCTCTATGTATGTAAGTAGGATAATAGCACTGTGATTTTTCTTAGGAATAGTTAAACTTAGAAGAAAGTTAGACTAAGTATTTTTCTTTGAAATCAGATCTTTCCTACGATATTGTTTTAAGTTCCTGTGTGAACTCTGAACTTGTGTAGCATTGTACTGTTGTAGTTTTCTCTTGTGTTTTAATTATTTATTATTAAATATTTTAAAACCTTTACCTGTGGCTGGTTTATGCAGAGATAATTTAACCTCTAAAGTACATTACATATTTACAGATTTTACTGTCTAAGTCACTCCAAATTAAGCCTAGACTGAATAGTCACATTACCATTGGATTATAATATTGCACAGTAATAACTGGACACCCTTTTAAGGGCCTTTTAGTAGCTGATAATTATATTAAGCTGATGGTGGCAGTAATTACTACCGTATAGTCTGGGTAAAGGGGCACAGTTGGAGAATCTGTGAATTGTATAAATAATTATCTCAAAGTGTGGGTGTATGTCAGCTGCCTGGGCAGGGACACAAAGCACTGGTTGGACAGAGAGGGTACTGGAGGTTAGCTTGCCAGCTAGGCTGAGATCTGGACCCTATAGCTGTGCCAGTGGGGAGTCTTATTGGGGACCTGGAGAGCAAGGAAGCATCCAGCCCCAGACTGACTGTGATCTATGTGTGCACTTAAAGGAAATTGTATTTTACTGTGTGTATTAGATATTCTTTCCTCTTCTAGGAGATGACCTCCCTGGTGTTAGTGGTGAGGATTGAGGCTCCTTGATTGCTGGGCAAGGGCATGGTCATCACAGCAGGACAGCAGGAAATGATATAATGATTGACTTTAAGATCTGGTGTTATTTAAATAGAGCTTAAAGATGTTTTCACTGACTCTGATGATGCCTTAAAATTTTATCAGGCGAAAGCACTTAGTCCATGAAATTTGTATGTTCATTTATTTTATATTTTAATAGTGTGACTACATTAAAATGAGTGCTTTTTCTTTAAAACAGGCAGTGGTTTTCTTATTCTTATGTTATTTGTGTTTTAAGTTGTCTGTGTGGTGGTTTGGAACAGCTATACTACCCCTTTTCTATGTTTTTGCTGTGCAACAACTCAAACTTTTAAAACAAACTATAATAAAAAAAAGATATTTAAAGGTGGTGTCTTTCATTTTCTGGATCTCTAAAGAAGTCAGGTGAAAAGTACTGACAAAAGTGCTCAGATCATTATACGATGATTTTATGGTGATTTCACAGGTGTCTGTTGCTCTTTTTGTTTTAAATGTTTTTTCAGCAGGGCAAGCCCCCCCTGTACCCCCTGCATATTATACATACAACTCCAAGATTGCACTACAGTAAGGAAAAGGGTAAATTGCCAGATCTGCGCTGTACCGTGATATCAATTCAAAAGCTTTGAGTTTTCATAAACTCAATCATATCATCTTGACAATATGAATAACGAGTTTCTGAAAACTCAAGCTTCTAAGGGCCCTCTGAGACAAACATAAATGAGGGTTATTCTAGGGGATAAAAAGAAGAAGAACTGTTACAGAAGACATATAAGATGACAGTGGTTGACACTAATCTTATATGTCAATGGGATGGGAATACACCACTACTTCCTTATGTCTAGCATGACTCATATAAAGCAAACTTGAAATGGATTATTGGAAAGGGAAAGGGTTAAATAAAAACAATAGCACATTGATATGTTAAGCGCCTTTGGCAACCATTTGTGGAAAAACATATTAAAATTATATAAGAAGCACTCAGATTTATTTTGAGGTGTTAAAATAGCTCAGAAAACCAAGACAGCGTGAAAAAAAATTTAGTTCTAAGGTGGAGTTTTCCTTTAATGATGTTTCTCCTTTTCACTACTGTTGTGAGATCTTGTAGTTGGTATGTTTGAGTAATGGTGTGTTTCTGTCCTAGACGGCAGATGGATGTTTCCTTTTAATTTAGTGAATTAATGAATAAAATAACAGAAGTACTATTGCAGGGTAGGACATAGATGGAGAGGTATATAAAAGTAAGAGCAGTAATTACAAATACAGAAACAATATTCGAAAGCAGTGAATGAATGAAAAGAATAACAAAGGTACATAAAGCCTAAATGTGAGGGAGAGTAAGGAAGTGAGACATTCAGGAGTCACTGAATTTTAAGGGTAATGTCATCAACAAATACTGAACAAGTCCTACGCAAACACGATTTTTGAGGTCTGGTTATTGTATGATAAATGACATTCCATTTTTATTTATAACAGATGAGAAAGGGACACATAACACATTAGATGAGTCAAATGTGAGAGAGAATGATGCTGTGCACATGTAGCTGCAAACAGGAATTTAACTGACACAACAAGTCAGGATACCAATAGGCAGTGCTTCAGTTAGCCCCCAAGACATTGCTAAGTGTAAAATTTAGGTGCCAGACTAAATACAAACTACACAGATTTACTTTATGGCTGTACAAGTAGATAAAATTAAGGTATATTTAGGTTATTATAAAGGAATGAAGCATTCAAATGAATGGGAAGAAAGGAAGATGTCTCTGCCTTTAGGAAGGAAAGACAATCATAAATATTATAGCAGTATAGACCATATCAACCCATTCACTGTAACTGAACTAATTTGAAGATAAGGCCTTAAGTATGCACTGAGTAGTACAACCAATAACTAATGTTCATCCATCCATTAGAATGTGTTCTCTTTTTTCAGTAAACATCTTTATTAAATTATCATGTATGACATAGGCAATCTTACATTTATATAAATGAAAAAACAAACATTGACACCACTTTAGTTGCAAACATTATACATCACAGACACCATTGAAACAACCGTAGTTGCAAACATTATACATCACTATAATCTATCCAGTCATTGTCAGTTAAGCATTATATGACTCATTCAAATCCTGCCTCTTAAACCTTGTTCCTTCTCTGCATGTATTGCTCCCACAATTCCCATTTTTTCCTATGTAGTGTTCTCCTTCTCTTTTCTAAAGATCCCAATTCCAGTCGTTTTATCTCTGTTACTCTATTGTCTGTCCATCCATCCATCCATGAATCCACATTTGAAACTTCTTTATCTGCACAGGGTCATGACTGCAACAGTTCGATTGAAATAAAACAGATATTCCTGTCACCAGCTATTATCTCTAGCTCACCCTTTGGTATCTTCAGGTGTGCCCAGCCAAACAGCAAGATATAATCTCTCAAGAGACTCTTGGATTTGTCCCAGAGTTTACCCAAGTGGGATATTCTTCATATATCACCTGGGCTAAATACCCAATGAGCATCTTCTCAAGGTATTCCCATCATCTCAACTGACTCCTCTTAGCACATAGGTACAATGACTTACTCAAATGTCCTCCCAGATTGCCAAGATCGTTATTTTATCAAGGAAATGAGTCCTACTGCTTTATATAGAAATCTACATTCTGAATTTCATCCTTTAAGGACTTACATGAGCTGAGAGAGGATGTATCTTTAATTTTGATAAATAGAATAAAAACATTTTTGAAGTAGCATTGGAGGTTCTTCATTTGTTTAAACCAAAAAAAAAAATTCTGATGCTCCCAGCTTAGGGACATAGTTATTTGCTGTAAAGTGAATAATGGTGGTAGTAAGTAGTGGGCATAGGTGATGGTGAGAGAAGGAAGAACACAGGGGAAATACTATTAATTCCTGAACTAGCCAACATCAGACAGCATGAGCAGAAAGGCGGTTTATGTATCTCACCTGGCATCAGACTGCAAAAGCTGGGAATCAGGCATCACTTTAACAGTAACAACAATAAGTAGTCAATCCAAAATGCTATTCTTCCAAGAGGTTTTACAGGCTTTGCTGGTAATCATTATCTATTGGGCAAAACAAAATAGTTGGATAGTAAAATCTGAGAAATATATCTGAGAATTATCAGTCCATTTTGGGGTAAACCCTGGAAATTAGTTTACTCTTTATATTATTTTTATTTATTTAGTTATGTATTTGTTTATTTATTTATTTATTGACATTTGATTATCATGAGATTCCAAATGGGTAGAAGCCCATTTTCAGTGGAGGCCATGGGAAAAAAGCTCCATTAATCAGATAGAATACTATCCCCCAGATTCTCAAACGCTTGCATGGAGTGCAAGATCGGTGCAGGAGCACAAGCAGGCAATATGTCTGCCGTGCGATCCAGGAACAGCCTGGAGGGGCATGTACCAGCGCTTCTGCACTACTCCTGCACGGACTAAGCCATGGTATGCAAATCACCCCATTTGCAGGAGAAATCTATGTAAATGAGGTGATTTTGCAATCCAGGAAGCTTGTAACAGTCTGTGCAAGACTAATGCTAACTACAGAAACGTACTCGGTTAGTAACCGAGTACATTTCTGCAAAATCCAAAATGGAGCAACTACAGCTCCAAATAAAGGCTGCATATCATGTAGTAAGCATGCCAATGGCCAAGTATAAGGCCATTGGTATTGCCAACATAAAAAAAAAATACAAAAATCAACTTTTATTATTTTGTAGCCAATCTCGGCTGTTTAAGTGTAGGGCAGCGGAGTGCAAATGGGATTGGGGAAAAATAACAAAATGAACCTAAATTAAGTATTCTAACTAAAATCAGTATTCTGCCATACAAGTCAATGGCAGGCAGAAGACAACATGGCAAATGAATAGTGGTTGCTAAGGTGGGAGGCTCAGTGTGAGACATGTAGCTATGCATTAGCAGGCAATCCTATGCAAATGAGGGGAAGGATAGTGAATCCCAGTTTTCCCCAGCATGTGAGGCAGGTCTCAACAGTGTAAGGGTAGGATTAGCATGGTGCAAGCCTAGGAGTTAGGTGACATCATGGGGTGTGTGTCAGGCATACTGTAAGCAGAGTGGAGCCCTGTGGCGTGGGTTTGCCTCTAGCTTAGCACAGCTAAGCTGGGGGGGTGTCTAAAACTGCATAGCACTCTTTACAAAGCCTAAGCAGGTGTGCATGCCACACATTGGCTTTACAGAAAGACAAAAGAAGTTAAACCAGGAAATAGCAGCAGTGTGCACATTAGCACTCTATTTGTGCGGCACACACACTGGCTTAAACAGGAAGACAATGGGAAGGGAAAACAGCAGTAGGAAGGTAATCAATTAGAACTAGCTTAGCTGGCAGGTGAAATGTATCAGAATCAGCCAATTACACAGGCAGCAGACCAGCCCAGCCCAGGACATTACTATAAACTAAGCAAACACCTTCCCCTCTGGATTTTCCTGCAGTCTACACCACCGAGGTATACAAGTGAGGAAATCTTAACAAACAAACCTACAAAAGGAGAAGGGCTGCAACAGGCAACATAGAACAACATGTGCAAGAGGCTGAGGGTGGTGAGGATGTGAATGCTGCCAAACAACCCACAGTGAGGAGATGGAGAAGACTGTACAGAGCCAGGGTAACCTACCAGGGGCTACATGAGCTGGAGATAGTGGAGTGCTACAGGGTAGACAGAGACCTCCTACAGCAATTTGTTGAGCTGTTCCAGCCACACCTGACACATCAAACTGACCGAGGTGAACCCATCCCAGTGGATACCAAGGTATGTGTAGGCCTAAGTATACTAGCCACAGGTACCTTCCAAAGCACAACTGGGGATATCATGGGGATCTCACAGGCATCAGCATCCAGAGTATTCCACCAGTTTCTGGATGCCAGGTCAGCACATGCCAATGAGCACGTATATTTCTTCAGCACCCGTGAGGTGTTGACCAGCAATATATATCTCTTCCTCCAAATAGCAGAATACCCTGGGGTAGTGGGTGTTATAGACTGCATGCACATATGCATCAAAACACCACTCGGTGAGCAGGGTAGGGCCTACATCAACTGCAGGGGCATCCCCTCCATCAACTGCCGGGGTCATATGTGATGCCCAGGGCATTATAATGAATGTGTGTGCTGGCTGCCCTGGAAGCTATGACGATTCCCACATATGGCATCTTACACAGCTGTACCAGAGATTTGCCAATGGGGACATCCCCTACGGTCACCTAGTGGGGGATGCTGGGTACACCCTGGAGCCGTGGCTGATGACACCCATCAGAAATGTACTCACACCTGAACAAGAACGCCATAATGAGGCACACGCACAGGCCAGATTTATAATAGAGTGTGTGTTTGGGATGCTCAGGTCGCAGTTCTGGTGTCTGGACACATCCAGTGGAGCCTTGCAGTATTCACCAGCTACATGTACCCAAATTGTTATGGTATGTGCTATGCTATGATCCTGCGGAAACAGCTGCAGCAGGAACAGCATGGGGCAGGGCCACACAGCCCCCCAGCAATGCCAAGGCCTGCACAGGCACAGAGTGACTTGGAGGAGGAACAACCTGAGCCTGCCCCAGTAGGCAGATGGAGGCATGCCCAGTATGCCAAGGCTGCAGCAAAGAAGCAACGCATAGCACATGCACTGACACAGTAGGAAACCAGAGAATGACACCTCTCTCTGACTCTCACATAAAGTAAAAGGGATGTCAAACATGACACTACCTGTGCTCAGCCATGTATAGGGAGTGTACTATGTGCATCCAACATAGGCAGCCCTCCAGCACCATCCACAAGTTTGGCACACCCTCAAGATAATTCAATCAACCTACCAATTGCCAGATGGAGTAGAATGTCTCATTACCTGTAGCTATGGTATGGATGTGAGCATGAAAGGGAATTGGGTGGCTGAAAGTTATGGCAGCAGATAGTAGACACCGATAGTGGCACCATGACATCTGTAACACATACTGGAGTCACCACAGTAGCCAGTACTACACAGGGTGACAAAACCCACTGCAGGAAATGTGCTGAGTGACATGTGTGTTCATATGACCCACGCATGTCAGTCAGGACGGTTTGCATACTCAACAACAGTCTCAGCCAGCGGGACAGGTATAGACAAACCCAAACAGAGCCTGTGCCATGGCCCCTAAATGATGGCTATGGTTAACTCACCCCGCAGGCTTACGCAGACAGACCACAGTAGGGCAGACAGTGGGATGTTAGTTCTGATGGGTAGGAAGTCAGACAATAATATGTAGGGCAACCAAAGCCACGATCTGTAGTACACTGGTATGCCTCTAGTCAGCATGATAGTTAGCAATACAGAATGAAATGGAGTACCTGACATACCAGTACAGTCATAGCAAATGTGTACAAGTGTCACGTGTGCCCCCCAAATCCTACATAGTAATGTAATAACAGTCAGGTGTGCCCCCCCCAACCATGTGTAGAAATGTAGAAATAGACAGGTGTGCCCCCCCTCATGTAGTAATGTAATAACAGTTAGGTGTTCCCCCCCATCCTGTGTAGAAATGTAGACATAGTCGGCTGAGCCCCCCCATCCTATGCAGACATGTAGGAACAGTCACTGCCAAATGCTTGATGGATACCCTTCAGAAACAGCATGCCACCCGTCGGTGTACAACAACAAGGACAGCACTGCAGTACAAACTACCTGGACTCAATCCACGCATTAAATACAGAAGGCCATACTGGGCATGCTCACACACACAGAGAAATGAAGGCAATGTCAGTCAACAACATACTGAAAGGTCATACTGGGCATGCTCACACACAAACACATGAAGGCCATGTCTGCAAACACCAGTGGACCAGACATATCTGGCAGTTGCAGTTGTTAGTGCAGACACTCGTCAGTATGCACCATGCATGCCTTGCATATACAGTGGCAAGGAATACAGACATATATGTAAGTTAACACACTATAATAAGCCAAAGGTAGATGTACAGAGATGTGTGGAAGAGGGTGACTGCAACAAGGAGCCATCCAGGCCTGTCCCACCCAGCACACAGCCAAAGGGCCCCAAACACATGAGGTTCAGATGCTACTCACTGCAGATACAAGCCACCAGTATCTGTCAGCATTACAGACTATTGGTGCACGTGCCAGCTGTGAAACATGACTGTACAAGGAAGTAGTTATCTAACAGATGAATACACGTACATGTTGAATATGACCCTGTGTGTGCCCACCTCTAGATGAATGTGTTATGGCCAATGCACACACACTGCCTCCCCATAGCCCTGCTATGATAAGCCTGCTGAGGTCATCCACTGTGAAATACCTTGGCAGAGTTGTAGCCCAGTAATCTCCGTAGTGTGTACCATGACATCGTACTGCTGTAGTGTAGTAAACTAGTTAGGTAGGTGTTCAATTCCCAGACATGGCAAGTGTGTCTGTGTAGAGAGCAATGCTTTTTAGGCTAGTCACACTCCCTACAATTCAAATGCTCTGCCTTTGCAAGGCTGCTGATGTCATCCACCTAGTAATACACCTCTGGGAAGCTGTAGCCCAGTGATCTCTGTAGCACGTCCTGTAACTGCATACAATTGTAGTGTGATAAACTAGTTAGGTAGGAGTTCTATTTCCAGACATGGCAAGTGTGGATGTTTGTGTGTGTGTGTTCCTTTGTCGGTGTAGGGAGCAATGCTTTTGAGTCCATTCACAGACACTACAACCTCCAATGGTCTACTTTGGCAAGTGTGCCGATGTCATTTATTTTATTTTTTTTATTTATTTATTTAACATTTGTTGACCGGGAAAGTCCGACTAGGTTCCACAGATCCTGTTTTCAGCAGTGGCCCGGGGAGAAATGCTCCAGAAGCATGTCTTTAGAATGTGGGAGGAAACCGGAGGACCCGGAGGAAACCCACGCGAACGCAGGGAGAACATGCAAACTCCACACAGAAGGCACCCCAGCCAAGAATCGAACCAGAGAACCTCTTGCTGTGAGGCAACAGCATTAACCGCTGCACCACTGCACCGCCCATCAACTGTGAAATACACCCCTGGGGAAAATATAGGGCCAGAAATCTCCATGGTACATGCCATAACTGTGTACTGCTGTAGTGTGATAAACTAGTTAAGTAGGAGTTCTAACCCCAACCTTGGCAACTGTGTGTGTTTGTCTCACTCTGTCTGTGTAGAAAGCAATGCTTTTTAGAGTAGGCACACCTCCTACAATTTAAATGCTCTGTCTTGGTATGGCTGCTGATGTCATCCTCCCCAAAATACACCTCTGGGAAGGTTATAGCCCAATAATCTCTGTAGTATGTCCTGTAACCACGTATTGCTGTAGTGTGATAAAGTAGTTACATAGGTGTTCTAATCCCAGACATGGCAAGTGTGTGTTTGATTGTGTGTGTGTCTGTCTGTATAGGGAGCAATGCTTTTTAGGGTAGTCACACTTCCTACAAGTTAAATCCTCAACTTTGGCAAGGCTGCTGATGTCATCCACCCAGAAATACACCTCTGGGAAGGCAACCCCAGTACTCTCCATAGCATGTGCCATAACTGCGTACTGCTGTAGTGTGATACAGAGCTCTGGTAGGGTTCTATACCCCCCATGGCAATTCTGGATGTTTTGTGTGTGTTTCAATGTCTGTGCGGGGAGCTATACATTAGAGGCTAGTAACACTCAATACATTTTAAATGCTGTACTTTGGCAATTCTGATGATGTCAGCCAATGTGTTATACACCTTTGGGGAAGGAATTCCCAAGTAATCCCTGGGGTGCATTCTATAACAGCTCCATGCTGTAGTATGATATAGATCTCTGTTATGAGTTCTATACCCACAAAAGTCTGTTGTGGATGTTTTGTGTGTGTTCCACTGTCTGTGTAAGGAGCAACGCATTTTAGGCTAGTCACACTCAGCACATGTCAAATGCCCTACTTTGGCAATCCTGCTGATGTCAGCCAATATGATATACACTTTTAGGGAAGAAGTACTAGAGTAATCACCATGGAGTATACTATAACTGCGTATTGCTGTAGTGTAATAAACTAGTGTAATAAACTAGTTAGGTAGGGGTTCTCCTGCCAGACATGACAGGTGTGTGTGTGTTTGTAACTTGTATCCTGTGTGGAGGTGGGTGTGAGTGTGTGACACCTGGGCCCAATGTGGAGCAGGTTTTGCAAATTTCTTATATGGTGGCCCTAGTATATATCACAATGTCCACTGTACAGGAATAACAGCTGTGAAATAGCTGAGAGGCTGGGATGCAAATCCATACCCATACATGTGAAATCAATGCAAGGCAATTACAGTTAGCAACCCCAGTATTACCCAGAGCACACTCTCAACCCATGTCTCATACACACACACACACACACACACACACACACACACACACACACACACACACACACACACACACACACACACACACACAAACACACATGCTGAGGCAACAGCCAATATGTGTGTAGTACCCTGTATATTGGCGATTGATAGTAACTATGGTGTGAATGCAGTGGCCTACAAAGGGCATGGCACCCTGTCCATCCTTACGTTAGGCACATAATTGCAGACAGTACGCTTTCAGTATGTTTCCCACTGGATGCCTGCAACAACTGTGGTTCCATCAAATGTGATCCACAAAGGACATACCATGCCTTACACACATGCCCTGTATGGACAGATGCCACTGACACCAGGGAATACCTGTAGCATGCTATAAATGTAGGTGCAGGGTCAACCTGCTGTCCATTACCTGGCCCCGCCACATGAGGGTGGGACTGTCACATCTGATGATAACATTCTGTGTACATAACATGGGCCAGACAAACCAGGTACGCTTCCACATGCCACTGTACATGAATGTGGGACGTGTGCACATCCCAGACATCATCCATGTCATGGCATATAGAACACATACATGGCAAGCATTGCACAGCACTGGCCACACACAATAGTAACCCAGATGACTGGATGGTGAATACAATACCCACCTGTGTGGGTCATTCCAGACACTACACCCCTTAGCCATAATGCAGACCATTCTCATGTGGCCTGATGCCAAGTTATACCCTTCACCTTGCCTTGTACACCCATCTGGCAAAGCCAACCATTACACACCCATGAAGCAATGCACAGATGCACGCCAGTACTGGCACCCTGTGTCTGTGTGTGTGGTTTATGATGCTTCCGACCACATTCACACCCAGTACCACCCCCATTGGCATACTGAAGCATGCTCTCTAATGTCAGGCCCCTTCACATACCCTGTGACCTTAGAACCCCAGAATAACCCCTGTGGGGCATTTGATACCTATGCATTACTGTATTGTGGTGAAGTAACTGGTTAGGAAGTATATTAATTACCCTGCCAAGTGTGGGAATGTGTATGATTCCCTTAGAGAGTGTAGCTGTGTTAATGCTGACACCTGTTCATGTGGACAGGCTCAAGTGCTACACCTACTGTATCACAACAGTGTTGCAGATATCACTCACCAGCACATATACTTCTGGACAGCTCACCAACATGTAAGCTATGTGGCGCATGCAATAACTGCATACACATGTGATAGCTATGAATAGTCATTCAGGTGTTTTAAACCCTGTACTGGTAGGTGTGTGACACAAACATGCATAGGTTTTACTCACCCACATCTTCCCTGACATACTTTGTCTCTGTCTGTCCCTCTCACACCCTCTCTGGTGGATGTGGAGATGTACACCTGTTTTGCTTAGGCAGCAGCTTGTGTTTTGTAAGTTATGGTCATGATCAGCTGATGGCCTCTGCACCAATTGCAGTCCTCTCTAGCTGAGTGCATGTGGAACAGCTGTGGTAACATTCCCATAGCCAATTGCATGGAAATACATTCCAATATCTAGGAACATCATGTTGTTGTTGGCCCTTTACATCCACTGTGGGCAGGAACTAGATCTGTTGTTTGGTGATCAGCATCTTAGATGGATTGGGGATTTACCTCTAACAACATACACTGTGGAAACAGAGCAACACACAGGAGGGGGATGTGCCTGACATGACTACAGACTGTAAGTGCTGCTATACTGCATGTGGAGAAATGTTGGTTTAACAGTGTGTGTGTGGATATGGCTGTCCTACATGTTGTAATACCTGCCATGTCAGTTCTATGTTTATGTGGAATTCGCATCTGAAGGGTTGTCTGCAGAATGGGCAGTGTGTTGTGCCCTTGGTGTCATGTGTTACCCACAGAGCACATATCTGTGAACTGCAGAAGGTAGTGTGAGGATTGCAGTCTATAAATGGTGAAAGCTGTGACAATTACTGAATTCATATCCCTCATAGGACACATGTTGCAACAAACCTTGTTACAATAGTACATGTATGAGGTTATCATAGCAACATGTCAATATTGGCCTGTGTATGTGCTTCCAGCCACAACTCTGTCAACCTTTGTACATATGTCATTCATTAAGAGGTGCTGTATACCATCATTAGTGTCATCATATCTGATAGCAAGCCAGTAAGGTATCAGAATGCTACACATGTTATGTACAGTACGGGTAATATTTGACGACATTACCAGGATATTCTGTGGTCATTTGTACAGTACTGAGGTCTGTGTAACTATAGTGAATGTTGACAGTGTGTCTATTGTTAGTATGTGCTTTAGCCTATGTACAGACTGTGGTAGATGTCATTGTTATAGGTCCCGTCCTATCTGATGTTACATGCTGCTCCACTGTATGTTACCATATTGGCTTACATGTTTGTAGGGCCATACACAGACATGTCCCATTCCACAGACAGCCAGCAGACTACACCGTGTAGCAGCCCAGTATATGTAGGGTTAGTTTGTGAGTGGCACATATGAGGATGGTGTTGAACAGATAGTCCATATACTGTACTTTTATGCTTGCTTACCATATGTGGCTATGGCTGTATTCACATTGGATGTGGTTATGCACCTTCACACAAATGTATCTTACCCTGTGCTGTGACATGTCTGCAGAGCCTGCTATATATGCAAGTACATGTGCATTCTCCCATAGGAGATATAGGCCAGTGTTGAGCCAGTGTGCCTGTAGCCTGCACAGTGCATTGTTACATGTCTAGCAGCTTAGTGTACTTATCCAGTGAGATGTCATGTGCAGATACTTGCTGCATGTACTGATGCCAGGTCTCCCTTAACAGTCATGTATGTCAGACAGAGCAGTGGGATGCTGTACAGATGTATGTCAATATCTAGTAAGTAGTATGTGGCCATGGCACCCCTGTACCAGTGGTTATTATGTGCCAGGCCAGACAGGGGTGTATGAATGCATAACCTATGGTGGCATATATATACCAGTCATTATGTGTTACACCCATCTACATGGCTGTTAATATCCATATTGTCATGCATGGTACACATGTTTAGCACTATGGAGTTCTGTGTATAAGTTTGGACTGTAAAGAGTGTTTCAGAATTTCCACATATATTGACCAATATCTGAGCTGCAGTCCACGGGGGCATTACGTGCTAGCAGTGGTACTTTACTAGGACATCCTTAGGATATCTGTCAGTAGCCAATGGCACACATGTGGAAAGCAGATGAGACCTCCCACACACACCATATCTGTGAAGACAATCCCAATTACTGCAGCAATAGTCTACTAATATACCTGCTATACATACCTGACATCCACTTGCACTATGACATTGGGACTATAGGGGCTGGGGTAGGGCTACACTCCGTGTCCAGGACATATGGTGAGAATATTTGTACATATACTCATCCAGATATATATACATATATATATATATATATATATATATATATATATATATATATATATATATATATATATATATATATATATGTATATATATATAAATATATATGAGTACACATATACATATCGACATATATAAATTGATATGCATATGTACATAGATATACATATACACACCCAGATATATACATATACAGAGCAATATATGTCTACACATATACAGATAGTGATACATATGCACATATACGTATGGATATCTACAGATATATCGACAGTAGTAGCTATATCGGTATAGATATGTATGCACATATAGTTATAGATATGTCTCTCTCTCTCTCTATATATATATATATATATATATATATATATATATATATATATATATATACCAACATAACTAGGCATATCTGTACACATAGGATGTGCATACATATATAGCTATATACACATATATCTATATGTACATGCATGTATACCTATATATACACATATTTATAGATACATATATGTATAGATATGTATACATATGTACATACAAAGAGGTGTACACATGGCCATATATATGTAGCACTATACAGATGTGTATACAGACATATGTATGTGTATACCTGTGTATGTACATGTAGACATCTATAAACCTATATGTATACAACCATATACCTGTCATGAGTAAACGTCATGGTTGTGTATACCCTCCCACATGTATCCCACCGTATGTATCTGCTATGTGTACATTATGATAAAACAACATATGTGATGCAACAGTAATATTAATGACAAGGACTAAACAATCTAGGACGTAAAGGCAAGTGTTCAATACCACTCAATTTGGGTAATGACAGCTATATTGGTAACACAACAACTATCCCCACAGTGGTCCTGGCATAATGGTCATGTGTTGTGACTTCAGTGTAAAGGGCCCTGAGTTCATGACCTGCAAGGGCTGCTCATTTTGCTGCTGGGCAGAACAAGGTCTGTTGGATACACAGTGGTTAAGGCAGTCATTCTGCAATGTAAGCCACACATGTCAGTATCACGACATTGCTAGGTAGGGGTCTAGTCCCACTGTTGGCAAGTAACAGTGTGCATGTATGTTGATGGGTCTACATCAGGTTGCAGGGTATACATGCCTCAATGGGCCACCTGTCCATGTGGCACAGGCAATACCCAGTGTAGTAACCTGTGAAATGTGTTCGACAGTACGCCAGATATGTCACTGCCATGGTGTCAGCACAGTGACATACCCCGTTGTGCAATATGACTGCAGACCATCCTCGTGCTGACACATGTACACCTACAACACAATTGCATATCAGTTTGGAGATCACAACCAAGCAGTATTAATAACAGCTAGAAGGCATCATTGCTGGATGGCTACACTACCTGCCAAATATGCCTCACACTCTACACCCTACAACATGTTACACTGCAGGACTGTGGTACACTGGTGTACAGTCACTGTGTGCATCAGAACCATATCAGCCTATCCCTGTATCGATGGTATGGATAACAGAAATGGGACACAGGTATCATCATATGCACAGGGCATCCTCATGTTGACACATGTGCACCTACAACACAATTGCATATCAGTTTATAGACCACAACCAAGCAGTCTTACTAACAGCTAGAAGGCATCATTGCTGGATGGCTACACTACCTGCCAAATATGCCTCACACTCTACACCCTACAACATGTTGCACTGCAGGACTGTGGTACACTGGAGTACAGTCACCGTGTGCATCAGAATCATATCAGCCTGTCCCTGCATCGATGGTATGGATGACAGGGATGGGGCACAGGTATCATCATATGCACAGGGTGTGGTGTTGGTCTGCCAGAGGCCAAGGGTGGGCTATAGATTTGACACCATGTGCATGGATGAGGGGTATACTCCGGGGAGCTGGCTGAGGTGATGTGGTGTGTGTAGGTATGAGGTTGCCCTAGGTGTGCTTGCATAGTGTGTGGGTATGCATGCACACAATTCTGCCTTGTGGCTGCCCTATGTAGGTGTTTATGGACAGCTGCAGACCATACCTGGCAGGGTGTGCAGTTCACTATGTCCAGCCATAGATACATGGACTGTGCCTGCCAGGGTTCCGTGGGCATGTGCAGGTACAGGCGTTGAACTGCTACTCTCACCTGCTGATGACATTTGTCAGCTGTACCACATCCCTCCTGGGACTAGTCAGGACCACGTGCACATGACCTGCTGTGGTGTGGTGTGGACAGCACACACTCCTGGGGCTGCTACTGCCACTACAGGAGCCTCTTGGTTTCTTAGCATGCCCATGTTGAGTGCCAGCTGTTGGTGTTGCTGGCCCATGTCCATGCGGGTGTCACTGCATCCCCACCACATGTTGAAGCACTGATACCCCACGGCTGATGAGGGCCATCATCTCATCATGCCATCTATCAACTTGCTCGGTAGAAGCACGGATGGCACCCAACAGTTCACAGAGCTTGTCGCTTACAGACGTGAGTGCAGCCCTATGCAGCCTAAGGCCCTGTCTGGTGTAATGCTCAATACATGCCCACACCACCATTACAGCCTGGAAAATGCTTCTGCTGGTTGCAGCTATGTTGCCTATGCCAGGGGCATGATGTCCACCGGCCCTACCATGAGCACCCTGGGACATCCGCCTATGTGGCAGCCTGCCAGACATCCATCTATGCCTGCTGTGACTGGACACAGTAGGCATGGTTACCACACTTTCCTGTGCACTGCCACTGAACGGCAGCTGTCCCTCTGCTACGGCCACTGGTGATGGGGTGTGTATAGGCACTATAACTGTGTGCATGGGTGGGGTGGCTAAAAGGGGGATGTCAAATGTTGGTGCAGTGTTGGCCCCTGACAACCCCAACTGTGCCTCAACATTATCATCATCGGTATCTGTATGGACACCTACATCAGATTGGTTGCAGAAGGGACACTGACCCACCTCGCCACCTGTGGGGGAAAACAATAACTGCACTTTAAAACCTGTACAGCATTACTTAACAGTACACACACACACACACACACACACACACACACACACACACACACACACACACACACACATCTCTGTAATACCTACCTGTCCATGGCTTTATAGAGAGTCCCATGTATATGTCCATGTGTAACCCCATCCTGCATCACACTTGTTAACATACACACATTGATACCACTCATTAACATCACAGTCCTCTAAATGCCCACACAAGCAGGCACAATACAAGGCCTGTTGCTACATTACCTGCCTGACCTGTGTGTAGTGGAGTAACATGGCCTCAGTGCTGTCATTCTGCCCCTTCTGTATGGCTGGAATGATATGCATGGCCCCTGTATGTGTGGGCTACTATGTTGTACCCATAATAGCTCCCAGTGGTGTGTCATGTGTATGTAATGCTCAGTAAATGCCAGATATGCTGCTCCGATGGCCCATCATGTGTCAGCTGTAATATTTGGATACACTCCCTGGTGTTGACTATTACTTCCCTAATGCATCTGCAGCGCTGCATACATGGGCTGTAGTTGACGTCTCTGCTGACAGCAATATTAAGTGTGTACCTGGGGTCTACCTTCCCTCTGGATGCCTGATCCATGCTACAGGCCATATTGCACTATTTGCTTTCCTGTGAGTACATGACAAGTATTTCTGGTGTGCAATGTGGCACTCCATGTCCATGTACTGCACGGTCCCAAAGGGGGGTACAGTCATATGAACACCCCACAATCACACATGTGCATACATGGCCACACACACAAACACAGACATGCACACACGCATCATACATGCATCTACCTTCCACCACTTCGACAGAGTTACCCTGCAGGCAAATTAACTAACCACCAGGATAAACACACACACACACACACACACACACACACACACACACACACACACACACACACACACACACACACATATACAGGTGAGGTTGCACAATGATCGTACACACAATCCTCCAATTACCCATCTATCAACATGCAGAAC
Organism: Protopterus annectens; assembly: GCF_019279795.1. Taxonomy (NCBI): domain Eukaryota; kingdom Metazoa; phylum Chordata; order Ceratodontiformes; family Protopteridae; genus Protopterus; species Protopterus annectens. The sequence continues at coordinate 454,251,568 of NC_056733.1, read as the reverse complement.
ATATGGTACAGAACAGCATGCAGTTCAGCTATACTCACACCATGCTAGCAACAGTATACATATGTATGATGCATGTGCTGTGACTAGGTGATGCCCCTTCCCCTGGATACCACTGCACCCATGTACACATTATTGCTGTGCACCTGTTCTGCACCCTGCCATGTACTGTGCACCACACCTAACAGGCTTCCAGCCCATTGCGGAATGTGTAGTACTGTGTCAGTTATGCCAGCTGTACCTCTCACAGCCCATATGTGTTTCAACAACACATACCTGGGATGATACGTGGACTGTTCTCATTGTTGAATGCCTGATGCCTGATTTGCAGCTGTTAACATCAACAGACCATGTATGGCCACTACAGAAATGCTTACACTGACAACCATCAGAGCATACCATGGCTATGGGGGGTGTACACACCTTTATTGCTTTTACACACACATCCGTGATCTGCCATGGGACCACAGCACTGCATATATTAGCTGTACACAAGCCCTGTATGTAACATATCTCCTGTATTTTCACATGCAGTGTCTACAGATTGTGTTAGGTATGCAGCTCCTGACCGCAATGCATACACACCATGTGGGGATACGTGTGCACACCCTTATCATGATGGTTTATCACACCTCTTTTGTGTACTACAGCAGTCACTGCTCATGCCAGGGGTATACCAGTGTGGGCCTTCTGCAATTGCCAGTGTATGTTCAGCCTACCCTACACATGTCCCCCTATACTGGATGATTGCAAGGTCTACTCATGTGCACATCCCATGGTGTTCACACAATGCCATCACTATTGCAGTGTGGGTAGGGTTACAGCTGCCACAGGTCCTGGACCTGACTATATGCAGATAGAGCCATTCCTACCCTGCTTAGGATCTCTGCTGCAGTGCACTGGTGTTTCATGCTGAGACTTCTCCCCTCAGCATTTATGCAGATGCATGACAGGTAAGCCCCACACATATGTGTCAGCTTGCAGTGTCCCATACACTGAACACCACATGTTGCAGCTTAGACCCAGCTGATAATGTGGACTACTGTAATGCCATATGCCATAGTGTATCTCAGCAGCAGTTGCCATTGCCCTACAGGTATGTACACTAGTGTTGCACTGTATATGGGTGTTGTTCAGAACATGTCACTAGTGTAGGCCATGTCTACCAACAGTATGTTACCCTCTGTGGACACATTCTGCAATGACAGGATGTTAGTTGTCATGCAGGTGTGTGACATACCCTTTCAATACCCCATCATGTTTGCACCTGTGACACCATGCAGTTCACAGCAACAATACATGCACATGTACAGCATGCATTCAGGGTAGGTGGGTTAGATGTGTGCATGGAATATAACATCACCATTACATGTCCAGTATGTTTGCATGTATCTACATAAGACATATTCACCAGCTACAGGCTTCTGCCTTGCTGTTACCCAAGAGGGACCTACATAAATGGATGAGCGATGCAATGTCAGTGGCCATACCTGTGGCACATCTACAGGCTAGGTGCAGTACTACCATACATCAACCATAAATTCCCACAATACTACCACATCTGGACATCTGTTTATCACTACAATGCAGCAACACAATATTTTTATGACATATCAGATATGCATAATCTACCTGTACCACTGTAGATATTTACACACAGTGGTCTACTGATGTGCCCTGTGTCCTTAACTGCACACTCCTCAGCTGGTGTGTGGGTGACACCCACCTCCACAAAGGGGTCCAGTGGTTGATGGTGTCCCGGATGGGCAAGTGCCACAAGGCTGGCCAGGAGCTCTACCCCACATGTTGGGGGGATGGATGGCATGGCCCCCCCATGGTGAGGTGATTCCCTGTGCGGCAGCACGCATATGGGCATTGCAAAGCACTGCAATGATGCCGGACCTGCTCATAACTGCGGTTATGCAGTCCAACATCATTGACCCTGTGGACTATATCGTTCTACAGTGCGGTTCGCTCCTGCTGGTCATGTGCTGTCCTGCCAAAGAGGACCTGGTATTGCTGAACCAGGTGGTTGATAATGACCTCATTCTCCTCTGCTGAATACACGGACAACCTGATGCATGCCATCTTGCCTGAAAAACTTGAGGATGGAAACAAGCCTGAGCCACTCATATGGCAAGGTTGCCACAGTTCATAATACACATCTCTGTCACCCCCCACCATATCAGCTTCAACAGACAATACACACAACTCATTAGGTATGGCTACAACTTAACTACCTTTTAGACAAATGGTGTATTGTACCACACCTTCTGTTATGTGATTGAAGCCATGTCCCCTGTGTGGACACTAACATTGCTGGCCTGTTAAAGACTATTCACTTGCATGCCATTGTCAGGGCCAGTATGGCTACATATATGCCAGTGGTATGGCTGCTCTGAGATTGCTGCACATCTGACAGTCTGTGATATTTGGGGGTTCTATGCATGCTATTGGACATGTACCAAGATTGTGTAGACTATTACTACCAACATATGTACTATGACAGTGACACAATAACATGTATATGTTCCATTGGACTGCTGATCCACCTCTCCATACCCATCTGACCAGGATACCTGGCCACATCACATGTGTGTGCCTACCTGGGGCCACCTCGTGTACTGTTACATTAATACCATCAGGAGGAACCACCTAAGAGATGTTGCCCCCCCTCACGGCACACACCATCATGTTCCAATCCCCTGAGCTCATGTCTATGGTCTTTTCCATACCAGGCTCCACAGGCACATGAGGGATTTGCTACATCAGTCTGAGGCACCCAGTACACATTCACACAGCCAACATGCACTTCCTGCTCAGCTGCCAGACCTGGCACCTTCAGGACGTGGACTGCTGTGGTGAGTGGTGGTTGGTGGGAGTCTTGCTCCCATTGTGCATAATGGGGACCATGAGACTTCCACATCACAGACCACACGCACCATCCACTGTGTTTCCTTACCACATGTGTCACATACCACCCCTGTAGACTGTCCTCTATATCTACTAATCCTGACCACCTCCACGTGTGTATCTGCCATACTTCTCCATATTCCCATTGCATACTTTACAGGCGGGGGCATTGTGGTGCTAGGATGGGACTAACATGTGACATACCCGTCCATAGTGCACACACCATCAGCTGTAGATATCTGTGTGTATTGCTATGTGTGCTGCTCCCTCAAACATAGCACACATCACTGTGGTAGTGATATAGAGGACATGTCTTTCCATACATATCTGTTTGTGTGTGTGTTTGTACAGATGTAGACATTTGCATATATGTATGTATCTATATATGTGTAGATAAATGTGATTTTATATATATGTGCACATATATATGTCTACACATGGGTATATGTATATTTCTGGACATACATGCTGATATACATTTATCCTTATATATTATATCTGTGACATATGTACACATATGCTACCTATATGTGGGGTACATTCAGACATCAGCTCCACAATTTCATGACACCTTCCTGCACAGCCGCACTGTTCTGCCTTGCTACAACACAGACAGGTGCCACATATGAACACGGCCTGACATTAGTGGGGTATATGTGGGACCTGTTTGCAGGTAACCCTATTACACAACTATGGCATTCCGGCATGCTACATTACAGATTCACCTGGGTATCCTGCCAGTGGTGGTCCATAGCTCCCACATGTCCATCATACTGGCATTACTTCTACCACCTGCTATCGGCCACATCATATGTATAATAATCCCTATTACACAACACACACTATGATGGCTTACATCCTGTCTGACAGTGCTGACCTGCACACTTAACAAATATGGCTCTCTACCCACAGGGACAAACAGTATTGTCCATTGCAGTTCTTCAGTTGACCATCATCACAACAATACCTGCTGGCACATATAACTCATTCCACATCATCTATCATATTACAATGGACCAGGTACTACATTCTAATACATGTAAATATACTTCATATAACTGTTGTGGGAATGATGTATTAATGACTGGCAGCTGTGTAGATGGCTGCATTTTCAGCTGTAATTTTTCTGAGATTTTTCTTTTTTTGCGCTATTGTTTTAGCTTGCTTGCTTTTTTCTTATGTGAATGGGTTGAGCTGTTTGAGGTAGACTGCAGCCTGCCTTTAGTAGGTTATGCACTTGATCAGGTGATGGCCTGTGCACCCATCAGCATCCTACACTTTCTAACTGCATGCGGCTTGCTGTGTAGTACTTCCAATAACCACTGTCATGGCAACCAGCTACTATAAATCCCTACATCATGTGGGCATGGTCCCTTTACCTTTCCTGTGTGATGGACATCCTTCCTGTGTGTGGGCATCAATGTTACAGACAGCAGGTAGCAGTACCTCTTCCAGGGGAACTGGCACACTTAGGCCAGCTCCATCTTTGTAGGAGGTTCCAGAACTACAGACAGAGTGTGAGTAGATTTGTGTTATGCTTTGTATAGTACTGGTGTTACAGGGTGTGTGTGTACATACTATTTTACGTTGGAATGCAGTCTGTCTTCATAGCTCTCAACTGTGGGCCTATCCTGTTGGTGGCCAGAGGTGTGCCTATCATGTTTTGTCTGTCCACCACACAGGTCCTGTGTCAGATATTTCACTGACAGTGTGTGTGTTGAGTGCTATCAGTACATGGCTACATCCATTTATGTTTCTAACCTCAATTCTCTTACTAAGGGTACATTGCAGACTATCCTGTAACACCAGCAACTTGCTTAGTGCATGGCAACCGTTTCCCACATATGGGCCTGTGTTCCAGCCTCTGTCCTCCACCTACATACCAAGCTTTGCATATATGACATGCTGTCAGAGATTGTTCTGTAGTGGTCTGTGTGTATATCACAGTGCCATTGCTACCATCAGTCCACTGCTGTTGTATCCCCCACACATGCAGTGGTGCTGGGGCCATATATGTGTAGGCTATACCAAAACAATACGTGTGCCCTTATGCACTCCAGAGGCCAGTGTATGTAACAGTGGTATATGGGCCTGTAGTATTGAGTCTAGGGGGGGTGCACCATAACTGACCTAGGCTGTTACAAAATGTGGAGGTATCAGGGTTGAGCTGCCTTAAGGTATCTGGATGTACAGTACTATACACTTCACCTATATTTACATTACTCACATATATTGGGTTAATGCAGGCCTACTGCTTCCTGCCATACAAGACTGTTCTGTTTGTCAGTGTGCTTGTGATGGTGTCAGTTATGCCTTGTTATGTAACAGTTACATCCCATTAGGTCAGCTGAAGTCTTCAACACCTAGTGATTTTGTACAGAGTGTAGATAGAGGCTGCTGAACTATACACCTGCATTACATACTGTTGATTGTGTGGTATCCTGTGGTCCAGTCTGTCTTTACTATTGCACAATTTGAAGGCATTGGCCTGGAGAGCAACAGCTGAGACCCTTTCCACACTACTCTATTAGTATAACTGTTTCACAGCTGCATTACTCTGTTTATATGGATGTCAGTGTCTGCACAGCTATATGGCATATAGAACTGTAATAGTACACAAATAAAGGTTTTCCATTTCTGCAAACGTGTGTGTTGTGTTTATTTTTTCTATGACCTCTTTGTGGGTATATGTTACAGGTGACAATTCTATTTGTATGGTGACCCATACAGTGTCCAGTTGTTCAGGTGTGAACTGTAGGCATAGTGGTTGTTCCATATTGTGTGCACCTTCTACATATGTATCTTACTGTACATATCTCTGCTTGTGTCTGTGTAGTCACATGTATATATATATATATATATATATATATATATATATATATATATATATGTATATGTATATCTGTATCTGCATATATGTGCCTGTATATATGTATCCTGGGGATGTTGATAGCTTCCATATTTTACATTTCCTATGGCCACACTGTACTGCATGATATGTTACCAATACCAGCCTGACATCATACAGGTGGGTTGTAGTACTGTTTACATGCTGTGCACATGTCATGTCAGGTCCTGCTTATGGGATCTGTAGCACTTGTTAGTGTATTGCAGGGCGGACGTGTTTGGCTGTCATGGGGGGTATACCTATTCGTACATGACGCATATTGTTTGGGGCATCTCAACACCATTAATGGTGCATGTGGACATATTTGTTTTTGTCAATCTACCATTGTTATCTACAGCTGTGTGGCTATATATATATATATATATATATATATATATATATATATATATATATATATATATATATCTACATCTATTGATTTTTATCTGTTTAGATATTAATATATTTACTCACACACATATATTTACATGTTGGAATACATTCTCTGTACTGTTGAATGACTGGACTGGTTGATATATTTTGAATACATCAGGGTTATGTATATCTGACATAGCTTAGTGGTAAATCGCTATGGTGTGTTGGGTCCTGTGTTCGAGCCTAGCAGAGGCTGTTTATTTTTTTGCTGGGCAGAACAAGGGCCATTGGATACAGAGTGGTTAAGGCACTTTTAAGCAGTTGTTAGCAGGTTTGGGCGGAGGTAAGCACTGCTAACCTGCCATTGCATCTGCTTACAGAGAGTTAGCTTCAGATTTGCTTAACCAGTGTAGGCATTGCTTACCGCCACGCAAACGGGCTTACGCCTGCTTACTAGTGCTTACGTATGCTTACTATTGCTTATTTGTGCTTAAACCTGCTTACTAGTGCCTTATTCATTCTGACACTTCACATGTGCATTTCTTGCAGTACTCCAGTTTATATATGTATGTTATTTAGTGGGTTTTACAACAAACATATTGGTTTTAACGTGCTTTGCCATGTAAAACAGACTGTGCTACAGTGGAACTCGAACCGGGAATGCCTGCTCATAAGGTGAGTGCTCTGCCCACTACACTATTGCTGTGCTGCTTTATTTATATATATCTTCCTTGTTATCCTCTTCAGCCTTTACAGCAGCTTTAACCATAGCTAAGCGATGGGCACACCCACACACCTACGGGTAGCTTTAATTGGATTTTTAAAAGAAAACAAATGGGTTTCTACATTTTATTTTTATGTATTGTTGCTGTTTTACATATAGGGGACTGTTGGTGGGGATATATGGACACCTATGACCAGTCTCACTCATTCCTTAACCCTTTCTCCTGTTCTACATTGCAGGGGTGTGTTTATTCTTTGAGCTCTGCTCTCAGACACATCCCCTGCACTCGTACACACTCCATGCATGCCTAGGAGCTCAAGCAGCACGCCTTGCTAATATGCATTGCGTGCTGCCATCCTGCTCCTAAACGTGTGCTTCTGTGCAGGACTAAGCTAGTCTTGCACAGAAGATTAGTGAATCTGGGAGTATATGTTTTGCTCCTTGTTTTGGAGACTCTGTTGACATGTAGAGGGAAACAATATGTATGCATTAACATGATTAATATGTTCTGAGATAAGCCATGCATCTCTTTGTCCAGGAACATGTGATTGACTGAGTAGCAGCAAGTATTTCAATTTGTCTTCTAGCAGCTTAGATCTATCCCACCATCTCCTTTATTTCTATATCTCTGTCTATAAATTGTGTTCATTGGTGGTAAAACATCAGAATTCACAATGTGTGGCTGTAATCTTGTATTAGAGACGAAACTTCATGAACTCCAAACTTCATGCATTATTATAAGCCAGCATTGTAGCATGGAATTTTGTTGCATGCCTGACTGAGGTGGTCACACAATACAATAATCTGAGTAAATTAACCTTATGTAAGAGAGTATGAATATGCACCCTAAGATGCAGCATTCTGCATAGGAAGTCTAGTATGAGAGTATAAATCTTCAGCCATAACAAATGACACCAAATGCTAAGGACATGAAAAGTTATTTTTTACCTTAGGAAAATGGAATGTATTGGAAAATTATATATTTCTATGATAGGTGGTATAGGGAGCTATATGCCAGCACAAAAAAATAGATGGTTAATTGCCTTTGTTGTGAGGGACAAGCAAGCTGAACCGACATAAAGGAGATTATGGCTGAGATGAAAGTGTGATTATAAAGGTAAGATTTACAAGAAATGGAATGTAAGGGGCTAGCCAGGAAGAAAATGTGAAATGTGTTTCATATATAAAGCATCATAAGAATAACTGAATCCTATTTACAGCTAGAGGAGTTTGACGTTATTGGTCTGAATGCACTAGAGGGATTTGACTTTATTGGCCTGAATGTATCAGTAAAGACTTAAAAAGAGAAAGTAAAAAGTCATGGGCATTCAGAAGCCATTTAGCTAAAACACTGATATGTCTTTCAAGGGATCATTTGCAGTCTACTCAAGGAGATTTGATGTATTACACAGTGAAGACTGTAGCTTTGCTGTTTTTTTCTTGTACTTTTTACAAAGGTGTTTATCAGATGGATGTTAAAGGAGTGGTGAAATCCTATTCAAGCGTGAACCCACTTGTAACAGGTATGACTACAGATTTTTTCAGCAAATAATACCACAAAATACCACACTAGTAAGAAAG
>NC_056733.1:454203091-454238091 GCF_019279795.1 Protopterus annectens | reverse complement strand
ATATGAGCTAGAGGCTGAAGTCAATGCAGCTGATGCTGATGCTGACCATAGGCCTAGACTAAGAAGGAGAAGAGTGTTCAGGCCCAGGCTAACCTACCAGGAGCTACATGAGCTGGAGATTATAGGGCACTACAGGGTAGACAGAGACATACTACAACAACTCACTGAGCTCTGCTACCCTCAAGTCAGACCCAGAGCAAACAGAGGGGAACCCATCCCAGTGGAAACAAAGGTATGTGTAGCCCTTAGGATACTAGCTACAGGTGCTTTCCAAAGAGCAGCTGGGGACATGATGGAGGTCTCACAGGGATCTGCTTCCAGGGTACTCCACCAGTTCCTGGATGCCATGTTACCACATGCCAGTGAGCATATTTATTTTCTCCACAACCCTGAGGAGAGGGCCAACAGTATGAGACTCTTCTACCATGTAGCACACTACTCTGAGGTACCAGGTGCCATAGATTGCACTCATGTATACATCAAGGCACCACCCAGTGAAGAGGGTAGAATCTATGTCAACTGCAAGGGGTACCACTCCATTGACTACCAGGTCATGTGCAATGCCCAGTGCATTATCATGAATGTGTGTGGTGGCAACCCTGGCAGTTACCATGACTCCTATATCTGGCACACATCACAGCTGTACCAGATGTTTGCTAGGGAGGACATCCCACATGGCCATTTACTTGGGGATGCTGGCTGCACACTGAAACTGTGGATGATAGCACCCATCAGACATGCACACCCACCCACCGAAGAACATCATAATGAGGCACACACACAAGCCAGAAGCATCATAGAGCATGTGTTTGGGATGGTAAAGTCATGTTTCTGGTGCCTAGATATATCTGGTGGAGCCTTGCAGTACTCTCCAGCCACATGTGCACAGATGTTCACAGTATGTGCCATGCTACACAATATGATCCTGCAGAAACAGTTGTAGCAGGATCAGCAAAAGGAAGGGATACACAGTGCCTCACCAGTGCATAGGCCACCACGGCCACACCCACAGGATGACTCAGAGTAGGATCCCCCTGAAGCTGTCCCTGTAGCAGATGTAGGCATGCCCAATGTACTCTTTCCTTGGCCAACAGACAATGCATAGCACATGCACTGACAACCTAGGGCCCTATGGACTGACACCATTCTCAGACTCACATACATATCAGTAAAAATGATGCCAGCCACCCCACACAACCTGTACCTCACCATGTATTGGCTGTGGACTGCGTGCATCTGACAGAGTCAGCCTCAAATTACAGGTATGTTAACTGATGCATTTGCAAGGTAAGTCACTCTCCTCTACACCACTTGTAAGGGGTACTATAGTATGGTAGCATATGTATGGACCTGCCACATGTATGCAAGGGAATATAGTAGGCTATATATAGTGCTACTGGGCTACTTGCAGAGATCTATAGTGGGCTACTGTGCTACTTGTACAGAACTAACAGCCACTTGGGACAACAGGTACTCTGTTCACTTGTATGTGCCTCATAATAGCCTCTAGGCCACATGGCTGGAAACTCTATGACAGTAGAACAGGGAGATGCCAAACAATGGGGTCACAGGACAGTCACACTACTGTCTATGCCAGAAGAGCATAGGCTCATTGTCCCCCACCCCAAACACATCAGTGTTGCCATATAACTGCTGTAACAGTAAGTCTGCAATGATGTACCAGCAGACCCCAGACAATTCCTCTATCTTGTTGATAGTGTGAGGAAGAAAATCTGCCTGTCTGGTGGCTGGTGTGGCTCAGTGGGGCAGGGACAGTAGCATGTGTGATGGTGCTGATGGTTCAGATCTGGCTGCATCCATCATCTATTGCATGCGAGGTACTCATATGGTGGTAGTCCCACAGACTGTCATGACCCCTCAATCTGTTACTGCAAGAAAGCACTGTTCTACACATATGTACATAGGGAGCCATGCATGTATACTGCATACCTTGCTGATATTATATCTCTGCTGTGCTGCTTTGCTATCCCGTGCTGTTGTATTGCCACCATGTGTCCATAGTTGAACTGCTCATACTCCTGGGACAAAAACATACACAGGTCTGTGACACAACTGTCATTCTGTAACACTACCACCAGTGTACCAACAGGCAACAAAGATACACAATGTTTGATGTGTAGTCCTGACACATGCCAGCATACAGTACCTGTCACGGCCCACAACAATTGCCATGGCATAACACTACTGCATTGCACAAACACTTGTAAAGTTATATAGTCACCCTGTGCATCACACACACATATCCAGGTCCCTGCATCGATGGCATGGATGGCAGGGTTGTGGCACAGGCATCATTACATGCACAGGGTGTGGTGTGGGGTTGCCAGAGGTCCAGGCTGTGCCAAACAGTTAACAGTGTGTGTGTGAGTCAGGAATGGGTGCTGGTTACATGGGCCATGGAAAGGTGCTGTGTGTGTCTGTAGGTGACATGCATGTGACAGTGGTGTTGGAGTGTGGGCATGTACACAGTCAAGCCCAGTGCTAGACCTACACATGTGTATGGTGGCCAATGGTGGTCCATACATGGTAGAGTGGACAGTTTACCATCTCTGGCCATGAACTGACTTCACCAGGAGTAGCATGGGCAGGACCATGCCCAAGGTCAGATGTGGTGCTAGTACCTGACGATGACTGATGTCTGCTGGGCCTGTGTCCCCCACGGGACCACCCAGGACCCCATGCCATGGCCTGCCATGTCATGGTGTGGACAGCACACTTCCCTCTGTAGTGCTAGAGGTACTGCCACTATGGGAACATGAGTGTGTATAACTATGTGGACTCCCAGCAGATGGTGTTGCTGGCCTATGTCCACGTGTCCAATGTCCGATCCCAACCCCATGTTGCAGCACAGACAATGTGCACTCAAAGACAGACATTGTCTCAGCCCACATTCTGTCCAGTACATCAGTGGGACATTCTATGGCATCACCAATGCAGTAGAGGCCGTCACAGATGTCAGACTTTGCTGCATTTATAACCCTAAGCATCCATTTGGTGTTGCATTCAGATCATGTCTGTGCCTCGATGACAGCCCAAAACATGTGGCTAGTGTCCCACGATGTGACACCTGCAACAGGAGGTGGATGAGAGGCAGTCCTCCTTTAAGTACCCCTGTCAATATGCATGTGTTGGACCTCGCCAACTCTCTGGCTATGGTCAGTGTCTACCCTTACTGATGCCATAGTTCTCACACTGTCCTGTACTATGTCACTACCCTCTGACTGTCCAATATCTGTAACCTCTGGTGACTGGGTATGTGTGGGCATACTGACTGTGTACAGGGACAATGGGGGCAGATGAGTGATGTCATCCTTGAGACAGATTCAGCCATCAACAACCCCAGCTGTGCTTCACTATGGCCACCATCATCATCATCAGTGTCCAATGAGATATCAGGTTGTGGTGAGGACAGACTCCAACCCCCCTTGTTCACCTGTGAGAAGCAAGACAAAAGCAGTACATTACCACCTGAAATATTATGTATGCTAATCCACATAGACTCATACAGATGAGGATCCACAGCTGCATTACATGTCTCACATCCTTTCATCTCTGATCCCATGCACAATACACAAACTCACAACAACATGCACAGACAACCCATGCCCTGTATAACATGAATGCCACCTACAACTGGATAACGTTGCCAGTACAATACACCTGTGAAGTATGCAATATAACAGTGTGTGTGACAGAACTACACATAAAACCCAGTAAACCTATCTTGACAATGATAAGCCAGTTGTAGTAGCACTGCCTTAGGTATGTACCTTCTCCCTTTTGTGTTTGAATGTGCATATTGGAGTAATTGCCTCATGTATAGCAGGCTGCATAGTTGCTCATAACTATAAGTGCAAACATGTTAATGTTTGTACAAATACACACCTGTCATTCCCTAGGCTATGCACTGTAGTTAACTGCTCCAAAATGGAACATAGAATTATTCTACTCTAGCTGAGCACAACAGTTACGCATAAGGGAAAATGGCAGCCCTTAACATTCATAGGGTATATACGATCCATAAAACAACAGTATCACACTTATCAGGTACAGGACCATGAACTCCAGCCATGCCTGATGGACCTATGAAAAGGTGATGGAGAGGTATTGTCAGCAATACCAAATGTTGTACTGTTACAAGGTAATATGTGTGTATATCCACATGTACAGTAGCTAATGTGATACTGGCTATAATACTGATGTTCTGAGTATGTGTGCACAAATGTGGGTAAAAGCCAACCCCCCCAATGCAGATAGGCCTGACACCCATGTGCTCATCTGTAGAGCCTGCCACAATGACTACTAATGTATTATATTGGTGAACAAAGTAAGCTTACCTGGACACTCCTTTTATGTGGATGCTGTGGCACCCACCTCCAGGATGTATGGCATAATGGTTGGCTGGGAGCTGTTGGTTGATCCTAGGTTCACCAGGAATTCTTCTGTGGCTGAGAGTGATTGTTCTGTTGCAGGCCCTCCACCAGTGGAAGCACAATCCCTGGCAACAGCAGCTGCCCTTTGACGTGCAGCATTGACCATGTCTGTGGCCCAGTGTTGTACCTGCTTGTAGGTCCTGTCCTGTTGGCCAACATGATTAACAGCCCACAGAAGGTCAGTCCAAAATGGTGGCCACTGCTCATGATTGTGGTGACCCTTGGCAGCAGGATGTGATGGCTGAGTCTGAGGGCATCCAGTATAGCTTAATTTTCTGCAGATGAAAATGGAGGATGTCTCAGTTGGTACCTCATTTCTGCAAGTCAACAAGAGGGGAACACATTACAGGACCAGATATGTGGACGTCCACTATGTACAGACCCTACACACCCATATTGGCTTGCACTGTCCACTCTTCCCTCATCCGTCATATCCCACAGACTGGCAACACGCTACATGTGTGGCTATCACCAAGATAGTAGCAATACTGGGTAATGTCTCTGTATGCTGTGACAGATTCTGCTGTATGTTTCTAAAACCATCACTGAACTGTACTGTGGTGTGTCCCCTATGGGCAAATCCCTACTAATATGTGATACAGCCACTATTGGACAAATATCACTGTGCTATTCAAACAACTATATGGGGACAGTCCAGCAACACCAGTGTGCCACAATGACAGACAGCAATGCAAACTTACTGTAGTATTTAAGTTCTCTGTAGGCATCATACCTTTCAGTTCTGCAGATGTTTGCAGAATGTCATCATGTCTGTATCATAGATGTGGTCTTTCTTGCACAAACTTGTGGATGTCTGACAAATGGTTGTCCACTAATTGATGGTTGCTATCAGAAAACTGACACAGAATCTAACTGTCACACATCAGACCCGTCAGACAACACTCTATTCACATTTTTACTTTGTATGGCCAATATGTATACTCTGCCACTGAATTTGGGCTTTTGTCCCCCCATAAAATATGGCTTTGTCCTGATTTCTTACTGTATGAGGTTGAGAGGTACGTTATGCATAGCTCTCAACCAGACAGGGATGAATGTCCATGAAACAGGGACTTATCCACAGTACATCAGGTACATTCAGGGACACTTTTACAATGTTTGTACTATTTATGTGTGATATTGATAAACTGAGAGGAGGAGAATTACAGTACATCATTTGATGTTACTAGAAAGTACACCCTTACTTAGTGTTACTAAGTGGTAATCCACTATCTTTACTACAATGGCTGACCATTGTAGGAGGAATGGACAGGAATAGACAGAGATGTGATGAAAAGCAGGGACAATTGAGAGGCATGCCTGTAGGTGTTGGGCACAAGAGTATCACTGACATGTCATTATCAAAGATCTAATACAAGCCTGCCGTTTTAATCCCTATTCCCCATACCTCCATCCTCCCATCTGTATCCTGTTTATGGGGAAATGTAGTACATAACTGGTAGAGTGATGTATTCCTTTTTGTGAAGCATTCCTCTGCAAATGCTTTGCACATATGCTATTTGTGCGAGTAAAATGACATACAGAACTGTTTCCTGTAAGCAGTTGCTTGCCTTTTGTACATAATAGTCATTAACAGGCAATTGCTTCTGCAGAAATCTGTGGATCAGAATTGCTAATTGCATCAAAAACAGCTGAATTGCACTATCATTAGCCAAAGACATTACACCACAGTGCAATATATAAAGCCTTCATGTAGGCCTTGGCCACATTTTTAGTTTTTAAGATGGACATTACTGAGGTATGGAGACTATAGCATCACACAGGGTAAGTACAAATACTGTCCACTGTAGAGCTGTATGAAGTATGTCCACAGTTTTGCCTCATATGTTTGGTCAATATCTCATGACAGTGTGGTCATCTGGCAGTTCGCTGGCAAACATTGTGGGCTGAGATCAGAAAAGGGAGAAAGACGTGTGATTATCAAACTTCATACACCGCAGAATATGCATGCTAATACAGTAGCTGCTATTTTATCAACTTACTATCTTTGTAGTTTGTTATAGGGGTTTGGGAGTTATGGTCGGTCCTTAACATACAGTCATGTATGCTGCAGGCTGCAGCTGCTGCTGCAGCCTAAGACACAATGGGGCAAGGTGTGAATGCATTGGAGGCCTGCAAGCTGTATGTGTAACTATGGCAGCTGTGGCAGCCCTGTCGGTACAGCTGAGCCATGATAAGGGTACCCATTACAGTCCAATTGAGGCATTTGCTTAAGGTACATCTGTTATGCAACTGTGCTAATAGCAGAGTAGTAAGTGACATATAGTTAGGCTATACGAATATGTGCAGTGTGTCACTACCTGCAGGCCTGTGACTTGCAAAACTGGGTAGCTGATAATTCAGTAGCAGTAACCTATGGGGATTAAAAGTGCATGACTCAGTCATTGCTTGCTGTGTTCACAACAATGTAACTGAAGTGCAATACATTGAATTCGAACCCAGGACCGTGTGTGGCAAAATGTACTGCATGCAAGGCATTTAACAGACTGAGCTACTGAGTCAGTGCTGCAGTAGGTGCATTTTCCAGGTATATGTGGTGACATACAGGCTGTGACACACATTGTCTGCATCCATCAGTATGTGCATGGCTTTCAAAGGCAATTGTTCTGCAGCAGAGTCCCATTTGAACATATGTACTCTACCACTGATACCTTAGCAGGTGTGTTTGAAGATGTTGCAAGTAAAAGGGACTATTTACCTACTATCCCAGGCCTCATGTATTGCCATTATTATTTATATGGCTGTTTACTGTTGTATCTTTGCATCAGAGTCCCAGGTACACTCCATTTGTCACATTAGGTTTGATTTCAGTCTGTCAGTGGAAATCAGTATGTATTGCTGGAAACACCTGTTTCAATTAAGATCTTTGTGACCTAGTGAGTTAGTACAGTAGGCTGTAGTTGATAGGGGCCTAGGTTCAAAACATGGCACTGGTGATTATTTTATACATGTGCCTAACAGTGTGAGAAACACATAGGGTTATTAAGACACTTTAAAGCTCATTTAAACTGGCTTGCATGGTGTGGCACATCACACAGCATCATAGCACTCTACTTAGCTCCACACAAACCGGTGCTAAAAAATTAAAAAGGAAAGGGAGTGATAGGCCAGTGGTGAAATGGGGGCAAGCAGGAGGAAAAACATAGTGAACGGCAGGTAGGGATCTGCAGTATGGGTGTAGGGAAGAACCATAGCTTTCCATTTCTTTTACAGCAACAGCTGTGCAGTTTGACAGATTTTATGGATCAATTTGGACTCTGAAACCCCAGAGAGAGGGCTGAGGATAACATAAATGTGTTGTCAAGCCAGTTGGACCAAATTAGTTGTGCCAAGTGGACACGTGTGCGAAATGGAGAGCTATGTTGGATGCAATATATATATATTTTACGGGACAGGTGCCTATTTTTTTTTTAATAAGGAGAGAGTGGAATGTTGGGGATGAAATGTTGGGGAAGGGTTATAGGTAAGTGTGGGGAGGTAAGTCGGGTAGGAGAGGATGTACTTGAAGACAGACAAGACAGATAAGACAGCAGACAGGGGCAGTGTGACACATGAGGGGGAGAAACACCTTGGATGGGGAGGGTGTTGTGGAATCCAAAGTGCATGTGCCTCGAGATGGCAGCAGTGTGACTGAGGTCCCCAACCATGGGCAGTCCACACTGCTCCCTCACTGCCACAAAGGTGGCTGTGCAAGAGGCTGGGTGCCAGTATCACCTGGACCCACCAGGTTGTTGAGTCTGCCCTCAATCTGGTGCAAGCAAAGTTCATAGCTCCTATGAACATCTTACACACCATGGCCAATAGTCAATCCTGGGTGACTACCGGTCCTCTGCCACTGCTCCTCGGGGGTGGGCCCCATCGCCGGAGGTGGTTCCACCCAAAGATGGTGCAGGGACAGTAGAAGGGCCAACACTAGCTTGGGTCCCAGTTATGCTGGGACCCAGTGCCACAGTCAGGTGAGGTAGGGTAGGCAGATCAGCAGGAATTGGCCTACCCTAAGGTGCTGTGGTTATGGACGTGAAGCAATACATTTAGATTAGTTATGAACAAAACCATTATTAGTAATAACAGCATGCCAGAACATTGGAAATAACACTATTACATTTTGTAAGTTCATAGGGTCGTAGGTGTGTACTAGGCTAATGGCCTTGGAGACTTTACAAGCCTAGCCCATAGAAGTGCCCTAGCATTGTGCCACCCAATGTTAGTTCCCAGTGCCTCTATCAAGTAGAGCCACTGGAGTGATCCCTGTGGTGAACTTTCTATTTCTCATCCACTCATCAAGATTTCTGTTGAAGAGGGTCAGTGAGGTGCTCTGCTTGACATTTATGGAAAGTCTATTCCAGAACATGGACAATCTCTGGGTTATGAACCTGTCCCTCTAGCATGTTCTGTTGATTGTGGTAATGAGGTTGAGGTCTCTGGAGTGTGTGGTGTGGAGAGATTAGGATTTCTTTAGATGTAGCATTTCTAACAGAGCTGGATCAGACATGGCTTTGTAAGTCAAGCAGAGAGCACTGCTTAGTAGGATGCCTATTATGTGAAACACAACAATGAATAACAGAACAGTCAGTATATTAACAGCATGCCAGTAACAGTTAGGCATATGGCCAACAGAATAGGTAATTCAACAAGATATGTTAATTTGCAACCGTTGTAATACATAAAAATAATAAAATGTATGCCCCAAAATAAAGATGATGGAACAACATATGATATTTGAAGTTAAGGGGGGTACAGTCCATTAATACCATTATAGGCTCTATAGTAGGCAAGAGTACTACTATCTACTCTACAGGTCTGTCCTTTATTTATGTGTAAACGTGCCCTATAGCTGCTGTTACATGTACGTACCTCTCAAGCTATCCACATGGGACAGTATGGGCCAAGCAGTAACAACTGCAGGTACACAACTACACAGAACACTTGAACATCAGGTGTACCTATATAACTACCAAGGAGTACTGTAGACTGATGTAGTGTTACTTTGCTATTTACATAATCATGTCAATGATACATATGCAACAGAGGCATTACACAACAATAATTACATTCCATGGCAACGTGGCACTTGAGAGACATGTATGTGTACAGTACCATCAGTAAACAACTATCATGCTTTGCTTGGCAGGCATGGGGATCAAACCCAATAGCAGTGACTGCAGAGGACATCTGAATCAAATGTATTAGTTGACTACAGCAACCTTTAACAGATACTCCTGGCATGCAGCCATACCAAAGCTTACACATTTTATTTCTTTTCTTATCTTTTATTTTATTATTATTACACTTATTTTCTGTATTTTATGCTGTATTTTTACATTCCTGGTAATGATTGTAACAATCTGTGACATGTAAACACACAATAATGTACTCATAATATGGGATACCTCACCAATTTACCTATAGTTCCTGTGGAGAGAATATCTGTAAACATTACGTGACTGATACTGTAATGTTTAGATCTACATAGCACTGGATTCGAACCTTGGTAGGTTACTGATTTAATCTTCCCTGCTTATGGCACTACATTTGGCAGTATGCACTTCTTGCCCTACAGGTGTAAGTCCACATTCATACAATGTTTACTCTGTATACCTAATCACAGTTAATGCTTTACTCTTTCTTGCTTATTTAACTATAGATAACAAAATACATCTGTACCCCCACACTCATGGTGCAACCTGGACAAGTACCTGGCATGTGCCTCAATGTTGTGAGCCCTCTCATTTGCAGCTGTTGGGAGAGAAGAACACCATTATGCATACCAGTTTAGCAGATATTAAAGATTAGATATTGGTGAAACACAGGTAATGGTACTTACGTACATGTGGGACATTCCCAGCCTGGAATTCTTGGACCCAGATGTCCAAGAGAACCCCCTTCTATCTTTTCAGGTTGTCATGGTGGTGATGATGCTGCTCACCTGTGTGGCGGAATACCAGTTGCACTGGTGAGGTCCTTTGCCAGCTGATCCCAGGCCTCCAACTTTTACTCTGAGCTCTGGTAACCTCCCTGCATCAGATGCCCTCATGGTTTTTGACAAGGAGTCTGACCATGACACTGGACTCCTGAATGCCCCACCACTGTGCCCAAAAGCGTGAACCCAATTCAGTGCCTGCCATCGTATCCTTCAGAGACAGCACTCCAATGGATTATGCTGTATTCCTACCTACTGGACTTAATATAGCCTATTTTCTCCCTCTTACATACCATTGGGCAATATTTAAAAATGCAGCTCATCACTTAGCACCACACAAACCAGCTCAGCTGAGCAGTGCTAAAATCTGTTTGCTTAGCACTGCTTAGCAGTGCCCAAACCAGCCAATGGATGCCAAACAGTGTATAAACATTATGCTCTGTTATTGTGTTTATGCAGGTCTTAGCATAGCTTAGAAGAGCGCAGCAGGCTAGTATTTATAAATAATTTGCATAATTTGTATTTTGAACAAAAAAAGCTAACTTGCTCTTCCATCTATTCAAACCCTGCATCTACTGTACATGAGGCCATAACGCTAACCATTTAGCTACATGGATATGGGAAATGCTGTTATACCTTTACATATACCTCTGCGCTACCTTTAAGCACTGCTGAGCATTGTGGTGTGCCATGCAAACCTGCTCAGCTACACTTAAACTTGACCTTTATGAACTAATTAAATATATCTGGTTTCTATTTTTAGGTGTCTGGCAGGTGTCTTGGCACCTCTTACCACTGCTGTGCTCAGCGCCACACCACACAAACATGCTTTAAAAAAAATAAAAATAAATACATTATATTGCTATAATACAATTGGATAGTGCAGGAAGTGTGTTACTCATCTGTGGACACAGTTAGCACCACACTCCCTACCCTGATTCAGTAACCCTGTTACATGGCTTTCCCTCAGCAATGTGTCATGATTAATATGCATGGCATGCTGCTGAGGGGGAACCATGTACATGGACACAGTAACATTCCATGTAAGCTAAAAACTATGCCTACCTGGATTTTATTAATTGTAAGTGTCAGACCTGTCTGTCCTCTAAAATATGTTTGCAATATTTACAACATTGATACTTAAATGTTCCCCATATATTGTCTGTGTAGTCAGGCATTCTAGTGACAGGGCGTTCAATTAAATTTTTAAGAGAGGTGTCTTTTCCAATTACAAATTTTGGGGTGACATCTAAATCTTTTGCTGATATGTCAAAGGTACAATGGTGTTACAGTATGGATTGGACGATGTGCAGAAACATGTACATATGTCAGTTAATCAGTACAACTATTGACAGAAGGTGTGGACTTATGTGAATAACTAATGGATGTGGAAATGTAAGATAAATCAAACACATCACAGTTTACTGTTAATGACTAAATTATCATTACCACTAAGTATTACATGAATGTTAAAACTGTGTGCTATATAGTCAGAAAAGGAGTACAGCCTGTATGTATGTATGACATATCTTTACATGACCCAACATTGCATCAGCATTGCCAACACATGCCACACAACATGACATCATGCCAGTAGGACAGCACAACTGTCATTCAAAACACACAGGCAATGACATACCCTTCTGTTGCACATACATGCTATGGCATTACACAAATCTTAACCATACCACTACAGTAGTGCAGTACTATGGACTACATGTGTTTTCTTCAAGTTTCTCTCATTAAAACACATGTTTATAGGATAATTGTTGCAGCAGCAGCTGCATGTTAACTGCCACAATCCATGGACAGCTGAATGTAGAAGGAAAGTGTAATGTGTTAATATGTGTCTTGCACACATTGAAACGTAGTTAAATGTCACACAATGATAGCTGCACTGCTTGTTTGCACATGTAACACATAAGCATGGCAGCTAAATGTGTGTATATAGAAGATTACATGTACAGTCCAGTCAATTATATGGCAAAAAGCATGGTGGCAGCATTACACAATTGGAGCGCACAGACAATATTTATGGACCTGAGGGACTGCACTGATGGGAATGAACATCATGAATGATCTCTCAGGATATCTCTCTGAATGAGTCAGGCATCGCCCATGCCATATAATGAAAAAAATTCCCCATCATGTCCCTCATCTGTGTGGTCACCACCTCCCAGATCTGCTCTGGCTAATGATCTCACTGTTGTTCCTGTCATCATCTCCTCCAGGGTGCAATAGGGATGATGGAACATGCAGGTCTAACTTCCTCATCATCATCCTTGTCATAATTATGGTTGTCACCTTCTATGGAAACTGGCAGTGGCCTGTATGTGCTCATGTCTATGTCTGATTGCTGATCATCCAGGGGTACCATGCTGTGTTAAGATGAATCACTACACAGATCAGAAATTACACATGCATACTTGATACTACTTGTCTGCATGACATACCCACTGTGACATAATGACTAGGTATTAAACAGTCCTCATGAGGCATTAAAATGCGTTATGACCATAGCCCACTGTACTACCATATGTGATGTATGCTAGTAATTTTATTTATTATTTTATTTTACATTTGTTGACCGGGCTAGCCCAGCTGGATGTATGTCCATTTTCAGTGGAGGCCCGGGGAGAAAAGCTCCAATGGTTATTACAAGTTTAAACAAGAACATAAAAGGATAGAAAGATAAAAGGATGAAAACAAAGATGAAAAGATTATATACAAAATTGAGTTAGTAGATTGTATACAAAATTGAATTAGTACACATAAAACACATATAAGAGGAAATAGCAATTACAAGATAAGATTAATAATCAAATAAGTAAATACTTGCAATACACAAATGATAAAACATAGCGTGAGTAACAAATTGACAAACAAATGTGATAGAATTTTTTTTTTTTTTTGTACAGTATATATGAGATTAAAGAGGGGAACAATCAGGATACAGGAAAAAGAGAAGGAAGAAATTATGGTAGTGGAAAGGAAGAAGGAAAGGTCAATCAAGGTTGGTACAAGAACAAAGCCAGTATTTATTAAGATGCATTTCCAGTTGTTTTTTAAATAGTGGAAGAGTGGACAAGGATGAGATATCAGAAGGAAGTTTGCTCCACATTTTTCCAATAGAGTTGGAAAAGAGGCAGTCATCTGCAGAGTTATTGGGTTTGGTAATATTAATCAGCAGTTTGTTTGAAGAACGTAGGTGTTTCAGGTTATTATAAGGAGTAATGAGGTTAGAGAGTATTGGTGTTTTGGATGGTTGATACAGAATTTTGTGAGTTATTAAGAGCTGTTGATAAATAAGCTTGTTAGGAAGTTCAAGCCAACCTAGCTGTTTTAGGTTCAGACAGTGGTGAGTTCTAAAAGGGGATCCTGTAGCAAATCGAGCAATATTGTGGTAAGATGTAGCAAGTTTGTTACGGTTATTTTTAGAAAGATTAGTGTAAATAGGGGAGGCGTATAGAAGGGTAGAGATAAGGTGAGATCTAGCTAAGGTGGTCCTAGGTTCAGGTGTAAGGAAGGGTTTGATTCTATAAAGGGATCCAATCTTTTTATTAACTGCTTTTATTGTGTTGTTGATGTGAGAATCAAAGTTAAGATTGTTGTCAATAGTTATACCTAGTAGCTTTGTAGTAGAATCAGGAGAAATAAAAGTGTTATCAGTGGCAGTGATAGAGAAGTTTAGAGGGGAAGATTTACGGGTAGGTGAAAACAGTAATAATTTGGTTTTCTTGGGGTTGAGGAGTAGACAACGGTCAGAGAACCACTGTTCAGCAGTGTTAAAAGCTTTTTGGGTAAGAGACTGGAGTTCAGTTTGAGAGGAAGCAGTGCAGATTATAGTGGGATCATCTGCAAATTGTATGCAGGTAGCATTAGGAATAGCTGATTGGAGGTTGTTAATAAAGATGGAAAATAGAAGGGGACCCAGGATAGACCCTTGAGGTACTCCTAAAGAGATAGGAAGGAGATTAGATAGTATATTTTTCCAACATACTGCTTGCTGACAGTTTTCTAGGTAAGATGTAAACCATGTTAAGGAAGAGGGATGAAGTGCGAGAGATTGTAATATATGCAGAAGAAGTTTGTGATTAACCATGTCAAAAGCTTTTGATAGTTCTATGAAGAGAGAAGATGATAGATTATTGTTGTTGCAGTAATAGTTGATGGAGTTGGTAAAGGAAAGTAATGCAGTGGTGGTGCTGTGGGAAGGTCTAAATCCATGTTGACAGTTTGCAAATAAGTTGTTATGGAGAAGGTGGTTAAGTAGTTGTTTGTGGATACATTTTTCCATGATTTTAGCTATGGGTGATAGAAGTGCGATAGGACGGAAGTTTGAAAAGTCATTAGAATTGCCCCCTTTATGTAGGGGAATGATGTGAGATATCTTCCATATGGAAGGGAAAATTCCTTCCTTTATAGATCTATTTATTAGGATAGAAATAGGATAGGCAGAGGCTTTGGCTCCTATTTGCAAGAATTCTGCAGGAAGCTTGTCAGCAGAGGGGGTGGTGGGTTTAAGTTTTTGGAGTAGAGATAAGATAAAGGAGGTAGATACAGGTTGTAAGTGAAGGGGAGGAAGAGTATCTAAAGTGGGTGAGAGTAGTTTAGTAGTGTCTGGAGATAGTTGATTTGCAAGAGTTTGGATAGTGTTGGTGAAGAAAGAGTTAAAGTCATTGGCTGTTTTTGTAGGATTGTCTGGGTCAGAGTCCTGAGGGTTAGGTGTGATTGACTGACCTGGGGATAGAAGATTATTAATACTAGTCCAGAATTTTTTAGGTTCTTTTTTGGTGGATTGTTGTAATTGCAAGTAATAGTTCTTTTTATCTGTCAGGATAGCTTTTTTTGTGCTGTTTCTAAGCTCTCTAAATTTTTGATGGTCTGTTTGATTCTTAGTAGACCGCCATTTAACCCAAGATTTATTTCTGAGAATTATCTTTTGCTTAGTATCCTTGGTAAGCCAGGAAGCTGTTTTTGCTTTGGTTCTAATGGTCCGACTTGGGGCATGATGATCTAGGATAGATAGGAATGTAGAATTGAAGTATTCTACTGCTTCATTAAGTGGGAGATGTTTAAGTGGGGCCCAATTACATTGTCTAAGTTCAGCCTGAAACTGTTCAGAGTTAAATTGTTTTTTAGAACGTAGTGTTTTGTATGTTGTAGACAATGTTAGGTTTGTTTTGTGTCTAATGACATAAGTTAGTGAGTGGTCACTTAGATCATCTGGAAGGGTGCCTGATTGGTAGGTTTGTTGGGGAGTATTAGTAAGAATCCAGTCTAAGGTGGTTTCATTATTGTTGGTTTTATTAGTTCTGGTGGGACTATTAATGAGTTGTTTAAAGCCATAAAGGTTAATATGTGAGGTGGGGTTAGTACTGTTACAGGTATACCAATCTATGTTAAAGTCGCCTAAGACTATTGTTTCTTGAGGGAGGTTGGTAGAGAGTAGGTTGAGGTTGTGTTCGAGAGTGTTAATATTATTTCCTGGAGGGAGATATACACAAATGATATTTATGGATTTAGTAGTATTGATTTGAAGTTTGGAGCTGATTATTTCAGTATTATTGTCTAGGGTACAAATCAGTTTTATAGTACTAATTTGGAGTTTTGTTTTGTAGAGAAACTGCAACTCCTCCTCCCTTTCTGGCTGTGCGATCAAGTCTAATGATGTTATAACCAGGTGGGGTAATTTCATTGTCTTTGATAGAAGGCTTTAGCCATGTTTCAGGTAAGCATAAAATATCAAATTGATGGACTTCTAGGAGGGCATGGAGTTGACTAATTTTGTTACAAACACTTCGTATATTAAGATGGGCAATAGCAAGAAAGTTGGAAGGTATAGAAGATGAGAGAGAAGAAGTTTTGTCTTGTATTTTGTGTATATTGCTTTTATTATGCTGTGGGCCTGGATTAGGATGAATATCTCCATCTAGCAGAAAGTGGAGGATTCTGAAGTATTTTAGTTGGAGAAGTTGATAGGAGGTGTCAAATATTTTTCTGGATTTAAGTTTCCTTAACTTGAAGTGTGCTAGTCTATGATATTTGGTTAGTATGTAGTTGGGTTGAGTGGTTAGGTGTGGGAAGGTAGGGGAGAAAGGTGATGTAGGTGAAGAGGTGTAGAGGTGTATTTAGAGGGATATGAAAGAGAAGAGTTTAGTGGGTATTCGTAGGAGGTTAGGTGGTAAGTAGTTATAAGAGAAGATAGAATTGAAAGGCAGATAAGTGTATGGAGTTGTGGATGGATGGTTGATATAGACATGTTAATATGTATGGAGTTTAGCAGAGAGGGGAGATGTAGTTTATAGGTGTGGTGTGGTGGTTGTAGTAGGAGAAGGAAGATATGGGAGGAGTTAAGTTTGTTAATAAGTGGGTGAGGTGTAAAATGAGAGGGTTGGGTTAGTCTGGGATGTTAGGAATCTGATTGGAGTGGGCAGGATAGGGTGTGTTTACTAGTGGTTTAAATGTAGGACCCCTGGGGTTGGGTGAGAATTGGGGGCATGGTAGGGGAGCGGAGTGAGCCCGCAGGCTTAACAGAGTGGGTAGAGACAAGAGAGTGAACCACTAGGAAGACAATCAGTAAAGTGAGAGAGTTCAGCAGGTAAGTTTGTAAGTAAGAAAAAAAGTAGGGGTAAGTTAACAGGTTGGTATGAGGAACATATACATGACAGTGGGGTAGAGTATAGAAAGTAAGTTGTAAGTAATTGATGTAATGTAAGTTGAAAGTAAGTAATCAAAACCATAACAATGAAAAGCAAATGTCTTTCAGTCCGTTCAATCCAATGAAGATCACAGCTGTTATTAAACTGAAACTGATGTGCACATCTGCAGTCTAAGATACATTAATTAGCATCCCATATACACATGAGTTCTGCATATAAAAATATGAGACTGAAGATGTAGTAGCATACACTGAAGGTCTTATTTAAGACACAGTTCAAGATGAAATGGTGCAAGCATTAGCAAATATAACACATATAATCAACAGAATTGCTGTCAGAAAATGGCTCCTCATGCACATAACACCTTCCCTAAGTCACATTATCTATACTTATGGACATGTCCAATAACAGAATGTGTCAGGGACACTGTATCCATTACACAATGTGAGCAGCATAATCAAGGCCATGCAATGGCATGCATAACACACCTTATGTGGAAATCATGACATGACTTGAACAAGTGTTTATTGGCCTGCGTTAAGCATGGCAAGAATATGAAAAGTAAGCACAAGTAACATATCCTGACATTTGAATGGAAGCATGCTCTGACACTAATAAATGCATCTTTCCTATTACTGAAATCTGTCAAAAGAAAAGCTTGTAAATGTCAGCTTCAGGTTGTCCAGGTTCGGAGGAGATAGGCAGGATGGATGAGATATGAGATCCGGAATGGGATCTAGAATCCAAGGGGGATTCACCGAGTGAGACCTTAGGAAGGGGAACCAGATCTGTTGAGGCCAAAACGGAGCAATGAGAATCATTCTGCAACCCACCCGAGAGGCTTTCTGAAGAACTTGGAGCATCAGAGGCAAGGGTGGATAAGCATACAGAAGACCGGGTGGCCAAGCATGCACCAGAGCATCTCTTGGGGAACCTCCTGGAGGAGGTATCAGAGCGAAAAAACTGTCGCACTTGGTGTTTGAGGGAGAGGCAAAAAGATCGCATGAAGGAGTTCCCCACCGTGCGAATATGCATTCCGCTACTTGAGAATTGAGAGACCACTCGTAAGGGGTCAGAATGGTGTGACTGAGCTTGTCCGCCAGGATGTTGGACCGACCCGGAATGTGCGTTGCTAATAGAAAGCGGTTGGTGGAGATTGCCCATTCCCAAACTCTCATGGCTTCTTGACAAAGAGGGTAAGACCTCGTTCCTCCTTGCTTGTTGATATACCAGACAACCGACATGTTGTCTGATTGAATCGCAATTGTTCCCAAGGGAAGAAAGTCCTGAAGTGCTAGCAACGCTAAGAGCACTGCTCTCATCTCTAGAACGTTGATATGCAGTAAGGTCTCTGAATCGTTCCACGTGCCTTGGACGGTCCGGCCATAAAATGCCCCCACCCGAGGCGGGAGGCGTCCGTGGTCACCGTGGCGAGAGGGGGAGAAGCACAAAATGGGCGGCCTCCGTGGAGATCTGGGGAGTGAAGCCACCACAGGAGGGACCGCTTGCAAGCCTTGCTTATCGCAATGGGATGATGCATAGGAAGAGCAAGGTACGACCACTGTACTAAGAGAGCCCACTGGAGGATGCGATATTGAGCCTGGCGAGAGGAAGAAGTGCTATAGCAGGCGCCATGGACCCTAGAGCCCTCAGGACCAACTCGGAACAGAACTTGAGTGGAGAATGGCCGCACCTGGAGCTGCAGATTTTGAACTCTGTCAGCAGTGAGGAAGGCTTTCAAACTCCTTGTGTCTAACCTGGCCCCTATAAAATCTAAGAGCTGTGTGGGCGCTAGGTTGGATTTCTTCGTATTTATAGTGATGCCCAGATTGGGAGCAAGATGGAGAAAGGAGTCTCGCGCCAAGAGTAGTAGATGCATTGTTGGGGCGGTAAGGAGCCAGTCGTCCAGGTAGGGGAAGACCTGCACCCCCTGAAGCCTCAGGTGGGCCGCTACCACTGCTAATACTTTGGTGAACACCCTGGGGGCTGTGGTGAGACCAAAGGGAAGGACCCGGAACTGGTAGTGACTGGCTCCCAGCCGGAAGCGGAGAAACCTCCTGGAGCGCCTGTCCATTAGGATGTGGTAGTACGCATCTTTGAGGTCTATAGAGCACATCCAGTGATTTTCTCCCAGAAGGGGGCGGATAGATTGTAGAGTGACCATTCGGAATTTTTCCTTGGGAACTGCCAGGTTCAAGAGAGAAAGGTCTAAAATTGGTCTTAGATCCCCCGTCTTTTTTGGCACTAAAAAGAACCTGGAGTAGAACCCTGATCCGATCTGGTCTGGGGGGACGGGCTGGATGGCTCTTTTCTTTAGCAGATGGCCAATTTCTGCCAAAGCGGCCTCCCGTTGACCGGGTGGAACATCTGGGAGGGACTTCAATTTTGGTAAGTGACGAAAAGGGATACGGTATCCTCTGGATATGATCTGGAGAACCCAGCGGTCTGATGTTATGGACTCCCATGCCGCTAGGTGCCCCAAAAAACGTCCCCCGACTGCCTCCAGAGTGGAGCAGCCGGGCAACCCCTCAGGGTTGCTGCGCGGGCCGTTCAGAGAAGGGTTCTCTGGACCCGAAGTTCCTGGGAGCCCCTCTGCCTCTAGGGCGGCGTCCTCCCTGTCCTCCTCTGCCACGGAAGGACTGGTTGTCCGGAGCAGGCTGGGATTGCTGCGACTTCCGGAACCACATGTTCTTCTGACCCTTTTGGTTCCTAGAATAGGGCCTCTGGGGTGCAGAGAAGCAGATTCCGACGGCAGACAGCATCTTCCCGTCCTTCTCGCTTTGGGTCAAGGTATGTAACCAGGGCTCCAATATCCCAGACCTGGTCATTACCAACATGGGAAATCAATGCTCCATACCTATGGTCAACCCCTCGTTAGTCAGGTCTGACCATAAGCTAATCACCCTTAACATCACATCCCACCCCACCCACAGTAAAGAAACCACCATAAAAAACTTCTCCAAAGCCAACTTCATGCTACTCAAGTCAGAAGTGACAAACGTCATGACACCTATGCAGACGGGAACTGAAAGTTCAACTGCTGAATCCTACACTAAGGCACTGTATGAGCACATCCACTCATGCATGAATCGTGCCATCCCAAATAGAACCAAAATGCTCTCATCCAAAAAAGGAAGCTAATCTAGTGGTCCCCTGCCATAAACAAACTTTACAACAAAAGGAAGAAACTTTTGCAGAAGAGGAAAATCCCACGATGCAAAAAACTCCCTTACTAGCCTCAGTAAGAAACTGAGATGCCTCATAAAATCCTCCAAAGCTAGTTACGAAAATAAAATTGCCAAAGATTCCAAAGACAACCACAAAGCATTCTATAACTATGTCAAGAATCTAAATGGCAATGCTCAGATCTGCTCTGAGCTAAAACAGAATGGCATTAAATATACTGATCCGAAGGATATTACCAATATCCTGGCAGATCGATTCAGTGCCAACTTCACCCCCCTCTCAACCCCTAAATGGCCCATCTCAATACCGGAAGATTCCCAAATTCCAGTAATAATGGCCACACAGGTACAAAACACACTCTCTAAAGCCAAGAATACAGCATCCATGGGACCAGATGACACCCAGGCTGTGTACTACATGAACTACAATATGAACTGGTACCTCACCTAAGTGTCATGTTTAATCATAGCCTCACCTCAGGTTTCATGCCCACTGAGTGGCGCAGAGCTACAGTTATCCCAATCCACAAGGGGGGATCCACCTTGGATCCCGGAAATTACCATCCCATCAGTCTGACAAGCCTTATCTGCAAGGCCATGGAGCGTATTATCACGGAACTTATAAACAAAGACATTGGCAACCTTCAAACACTGGACCCCACCCAGTTTGGGTTTGTGAAGGGCCGAACTTGTCTCCTGAACCTGATTGACTTCTTTGAATCAGTCTCCAGAGCCATGGACAAGGGTAAGGTGGTCCACACAGCCTATCTAGACCTTGCCAAGGCCTTTGACACCATCCCTCACTCTGGAATCATAGATAAACTTACTAAGTTGGGCATTAATCCCTATGTCACCCAATGAGTTGCTAAATGGCTTACTGATAGAACCCACACTGTAAAAGTAGCCGACTCCAAATCCAGCTCCAGACAAGTGACAAGTGGAGTACCTCAGGATTCAGTCCTGGGGCTGCTCTTGTTTGGCATCTACTTCTCTGAAGTACAGGTCAACACTAAGGGACTCTGGCTAACAAAGTCTGCAGATGACTGCAAACTGGGAGCCATTATTGAATCCTCAAATGATGTGGATACTCTACAAAAGGGCCTTACAGAAACAGATGCTTGGTGCCAGAGCCATGGGCTCAAGCTCAATGCCAAGAAATGTATTGTTATCCCATTTGGGAAAAAACATGTATCCATGAATTACCATATAGGTGGCAGTACACTAAACACAGAAAGTGTGATAAGAGACTTAGGGACACAGGTGGACAGTGGTCTCACCTTCGATAACCACATCGCCACAACAGTCAGAAATCCTTCTATGTGGCACACCTCATCACAAAGGGCTTTCATCCAGAAAAAGGAGGTCATTGTCCCACTGTACTCATCCTCATTAGACCCATTATAGAATACAACACCCCATTTGGTATGTACCTCTCAAGACATCTGCAACAACTGGAAAGGCCTCAGAAATACCTCACTAAAAGAATCACAGGCCTAAAGCAGATGCCCTACGCTGACCGCCTTAAAAAACTCCAGCTATACTCTGTCACATATCGTCTACTCAGAGGCGATCTCTGCTTAACATACAAGGCCATGTCAAACCCAGAGCTGTTGGACATGCTACACTTAAAGAAATCCCAATCCCTCAGAGCTACACGCTCCAGGGATCTAAACCTTGTCATCACAATAAACAAAACATGCTGGAGGGATAGGTTCCTGACCCAGAGACTCTCCAGACTCTGGAATAGATTGCTCATACATGTAAAGCAGAGTGCCTCTTTGGACCTCTTCAAGAGGAACCTTGACGATTGGATGGGAGAAAGGAAATTCACCCCAGGGATCACGTCAGTCACCCTGCTAGACAGGGGTCCAGGAAAGTAAATAATGTGGGAAGAAATAGCCAGGGAATTGTTATGGCTAGGCTTGTATAGGCCCTAGGGCTGATAGCCTAGTACCAACCTATGAACCTATGAACCTATGAGTTTAGTGGGTATTCGTAGGAGGTTAGGAGGTAAGTAGTTATAAGAGAAGATAGAATTGAAAGGCAGATAAGTGTATGGAGTTGTGGATGGATGGTTGATATAGACATGTTAATATGTATGGAGTTTAGCAGAGAGGGGAGATGTAGTTCATAGGTGTGGTGTGGTGGTTGTAGTAGGAGAAGGAAGATATGGGAGGAGTTAAGTTTGTTAATAAGTGGGTGAGGTGTAAAATGAGAGGGTTGGGTTAGTCTGGGATGTTAGGAATCTGATTGGAGTGGACAGGATAGGGTGTGTTTACTAGTGGTATAAATGTAGGACCCCTGGGGGCGGGTGGGAATTGGGGGCAGGGTAGGGGAGCGGAGTGAGCCCGCAGGGTGAACGGAGTGGGTAGAGACAAGAGAGTGAACCACTAGGAAGACAATCAGTAAAGTGAGAGAGTTCAGCAGGTAAGTTTGTAAGTAAGAAAAAAAGTAGGGGTAAGTTAACAGGTTGGTATGAGGAACATATACATGACAGTGGGGTAGAGTATAGAAAGTAAGTTGTAAGTAATTGATGTAATGTAAGTTGAAAGTAAGTAATCAATACCATAACAATGAAAAGCACATGTCTTTCAGTCCGTTCAATCCAATGAAGATCACAGCTGTTATTAAACTGAAACTGATGTGCACATCTGCAGTCTAAGATACATTAATTAGCATCCCATATACACATGAGTTCTGCATATAAAAATATGAGACTGAAGATGTAGTAGCATACACTGAAGGTCTTATTTAAGACACAGTTCAAGATGAAATGGTGCAAGCATTAGCAAATATAACACATATAATCAACAGAATTGCTGTCAGCAAATGGCTCCTCATGCACATAACACCTTCCCTAAGTCACATTATCTATACTTATGGACATGTCCAATAACAGAATGTGTCAGGGACACTGTATCCATTACACAATGTGAGCAGCGTAATCAAGGCCATGCAATGGCATGCATAACACAGCTTATGTGGAAATCATGACATGACTTGAACAAGTGTTTATTGGCCTGCGTTAAGCATGGCAAGAATATGAAAAGTAAGCACAAGTAACATATCCTGACATTTGAATGGAAGCATGCTCTGACACTAATAAATGCATCTTTCCTATAACTGAAATCTGTCAAAAGAAAAGCTTGTAAATGACAACATAACATTATCATTGGGATCAGTACTGTTCAATAATGATGTCTGCCTCAGTAAAATATCTAGCTGAGTTTCTGATAGGATAACAGTACTTCCATTCTTTTTCCCTTACATGTGTTCCCTGAACAGTTATGTTTGTGTGTATGTAAATTGCAGTCTGTGCATGTAATGAGTCATGTGAACAGCCAGCAATTAACATTGTTAAAACAATGACACAGTGAGATGACAATAACATGGAAAATATGCAAGCCATTTGACAAACAGCTGAGTCAGGCAGGAATGTCACGGGCTGACACCACATCAGTATAAGGAAAATAACACTACCAAATAGTAATAATGTTCAGACATAAACATAGTCACAGCCTGTGACACATGAGTATCTAGTATATGTTGTACAAACAGTATTGTCTGTCTACAACTGTATGCATGGCCTCCCTATCTTTATTAGCAATCACTACCTTGCAAAATGATAATGATGTTTACTGATTATGAAATGGTGCAAAAAATGCATATGTGCATAAGCATCCCCAAACATAGAATTCATGGATGTTGTAAAAAATCATGCAAGGTGTCAGAAACAGAAGCAGTACCAATGCTGAGATGAAGGGCATGCTACACAGTCTACCACCAACAGTGCAAACACTGACATAGCAGACACCTATTCAGTATATGAGTATGCAGGCTATGCACAACAAATCAGTGGCTGGGAACCAAATCCACACATATAAAGGGACCAGCACTTACATAAACAGCAGGTAAAGTACTATATACTTGTATGTAAAACATCTACCTTAAACTCTTTGTGTTACAGTTACACACACCCGACTATCATTTAAGTTGTGGCCTGCATTTCAAAAACTATCTCCAAAAATCATGGCTTACTGCTAAATGACATTTAAACATATTTGCATTTCAATCAGATTTGTAAGTACAGGTATAGTGTGAGTATTGCACTTACCTTATGGATGCATGATGGATATTCCAGCATTATAAGCAATGCACATGGTAATATAAAAATATGGACCTGTAACAAGGATCAGCTGCATTATAGTTAACAAAACAGAAAAATTAAGCAACATACCTCTCTCCTTCTGCTGTTATGGGTTCTGTCCTTGTCACATGCAAAAAGAAAATAGCAAGTATGAATGATGTAGTCCTCAAATAACAGGGATATACATTGCTCAGATCAGATTCTAAACTAACAACTTTTCTTTTGAAGAACATCAAAGAATCACCACACATATTTTGCAATGTTACACACACACAGTTCTTTACATGTTTAAACAGAGTTGAGAACCTAGGATTCAAACCTGCAACTCTAAACTATGTCCACTCTCTAACCCTCACACCTACCTGCCTAGATAATTCATCTTGCTTGAAAGGGAGTATTGTGAATGCAGTGAAAAGACTTAGGGTTATGAATGTGCAGGGATGGATTACTAATATGTATTATGGCTTAGGATTTATGAAAAGGACAGAGTTCTGGGCATTAGGTCAATAATTTTCAATAAGGAAATCATGTTATTACATGGTTACAACCAGAAACAGCAAGTGAAAACCTTCATCTATCAGAGAGTGGGACAGTGTCATGTATAACATAGCTTCTGCAAACAGAGACATAGAAAATGCTATATATCAGAGATACTCTAATGTATGTGGAAGGATGACATGTAAAGATGTTCCTTGGCAAAGAGTATACAACAAATGAAATGCATACATTGCTGTGTCTCCCTCTTCTGCATTTTAGCTGTTTGTCTGACCATTTGATTCTATCCAAAAACAAGGCTGAGATGGTTGTTGAAGTGAATTTGATAATGAATGACAAAATTACACTTGATGGCATATTTTCAAATCATATCATATTTCACAAAACTTCTTGGCAGAAATATAACAGTTTGTTACACGTAGGGTTGCCACCTGTCAGGAACTTTTCCTGGCAGTCAGAAAATCAGGATCTCTGCAGGAAATCCAGAAATCAGGGTCTTTGTTAGGAATTTTTGAATCATCCTGATAGCCAACACATTTCTGAAGTGCATTTCCTAAAGTTTTTACTGTTTCACTTGGATTTCCAATCTGTATTCAAACGCAGTGTAAAAAAAACAATCTGCTGTGGTTTATGCTTGTTTGTGTGTTGGTGTTGGAGATGGGCTAAAGTGTATATAAATGTATACAAGAGCAATAATTTGATAATGATTTCTTCCCATTTGCATCACTGTGTAGCATCAGGAATGCACACAGTAAGTGACTATGTTTGCTAGTATGGGCAAGATGTGGGGGAATCATTGGTACAGTGGCACAGTGAGTAGCATTGTCATCTCACATCACCTGTCTCCCTCTCCATGTCTAGAACCTGCTGGAGGGACAGATTTGTTTCCTAGAAGTTGCCACACCTTTGGAACAGACCACCTTCATGTCAAACAGAGCACCTCATCGGCACTCTTCAAACGCAATCTGGACAATTGGATGGGTAACCATAAATTCTCCCCGGGGGTTCCACCTGTGTCCCTCTTGGACAGGTGCAATTGGTGCTGATCATGGAAAGAAAGGTAGAACTTGGCAAGGCTTTAAGGGCCCTAGGGCCATTAGCTGAGCAACTTCCTATGATCCTAAGAAGCTCACTATAGTATGTATGTTCACTGGGGACAGTGTGATCATTATTTCTTTAACTTTCTTCAAAATCACATCACAAAGGTATGCACAGAATGTCACTATAGTGTAACTAAATTCTTTTGTCTGCAGTTATTACAGAACAGTATTTGCCATTTAGGATGTGTTGCAAGGATGTAGAAAAAGATGACGAGTAAGACAAAGTGTGAAAAATAAAACAAAACAAAAAAAAAAGTACTCTGAATAGGAGGAGGCAAGGATGGGAGGAGAACAAGGGAGCACTGGCTTGAATGCCAGGTTGACAGACGATGGTGGTGGGAAATGCAATGGAAAACTTTGCCTAGGGATCCATATCATTTAAGGCTGCAGCAGCTGTGGCTACGCTAAAGCAATAGTTGCATTTTCATTATGCAGTGGGCATGGCTTATTTGTCAGGAAATGGAAGGATGTAAAGGTGACAATCCTAGTTCCAAGCTTTACACATAACACTGTACTTAAAGAGGTGCTGTTCATAGAACATTATGGATCATGAAGATATGAAGATATTCATAAACATTCAGTGACTAAACCAGTTATTTGTAAACAAGCACAAACTAACACTTAATATGAATAAGCAGGTATGTAGAGCAATGTTTTCATCAATGCGTGAAAGACACAACACTAAGATTATAATGAAATATTTTCCCTATGTGTAGTTGATCTCACAACATGCCAATATATCCTGGCCTGTTTCTTTTTTTTTTACAAGACAAGCTACCAGCCAGCACACATTTCTTCTTAACAGTTATTGCATGTGTGTATCTGTATTCCTGCAGACAACAGATGAATACAGAAACATCCAACACATAACCATGATTAGCCATCATAATCCACACAAATAACAGCTATCAACACATATTACAAATGAAAAGATAAGTGTAGGGAGTTGGACTGGAATTACTCTCGGCTTAAACAAACAGGACTGTAATAAGAATGTTCACTTTATTAAGAGGAATGGAGTAAATAAGTAATTTATGAGTTGCTCTTCACACATATGCAGGTAGACTAGGAGATACATTGGAAGTATTATGGATAACTACAAAAGGCTTAGTCATCAATGGTCTAGGTGCTATAGACATCAGTGATACATGACTATATTGAATGGTTGACATTATGTCATTACATGTTGGAAAGCAGATCTACATCTACAATGAATAAATAAAACCTAGGGGAAAATTAAACATGCTTATATGGAGAACACTCATCATGTCTTATTAATTATCCAGATGAGCTAATTGCCAGAATAACTACTTAATGGTTATAAAAAGGCATGTATATGATATATTTGGGACACTGTTAAATCTCAAAATTCCATAAGAATGCTTAGGTATATCTAGTATTATGACACATACTACAGGCATCTACTGGCTGTCTACACACCTCTGCAACCCTTCAGTGAAGCTCCTCTGCTTCCCTCCTATGCAAGTCATCATAGCGGTGACAAACCTGCACTCCAGATTGGTAGATACCCTTTATGTCATTGATACTTACTGGCAATCTAGTTCCAAATGTCATTAATTGCAAAGTTCCATGTCCTGGCTCTCATGTGATACCCCATTCCAGTGTACACGGTCTAATTGGGCACCTGGACATGTCAAAGCCTTCTGGAAGTAGCCATCTTGATAACATCAATAGTCCAATGGAAAAAATAGTCAGATCTGAAAATTGACCACTGAGATCCTAGTCAGTTCTCAGGTAGCAATGGTCTGATCTCTAAATGTATCAAAATAAATATTTAAAAATGGCACTTATGTCATGTTATCAGATCATTGGAAGATAACCAGCACATGCTACACATGTTGTCATTTAATGATACCTATTGGGTACTTGCACGGAGCACCTTCCTGTTATACAGAGCTATTGGTTAATGCTATTGGTTAATGCATGAAATTTCGAGAACATGAATGAACATCCACAGATGGCATTCCAAAATTTGAAACTTTAATAAACCTTATTAATTATGTGTTGTGGAAATGGTACTTAAAAGATGTGTGCACCCAGCTCCTCTTACTTTCAGTCATACCTGAGTCATAGGTAGCTGCTAAGGTAATTTGGCACCTACAAGCATTTCTGTTTTGGGGAATATTAGATCCTTATAGACTTGTGTTACCATCACTCATTCTCAAATATATCTCTTTAGATTCATGCATACAAGTATTGACTTCTGCATCAAGGTCATGCAGGAATTTCCCATATGCAGGTGGACAGACATATATACATAGCAGATGTGAACAATACATAAAGACAGATTTATGGATCATCTGTATATCTTGTGGGTGACTTCATCCACTCGGTGGTATATTTAGAGAAAACTATGGATTCCAACATTATCCATATGTCACTATGTACTATGCTTTCCTTTTGCAATTATGGAAATTTTACTCATTAACGGTTCTTAGAAAAAGTGTTAAAACTACTGAGTTAATACAATTACAATACATACTATCTCTGGCCTGCTTATGGATCCTGAGGTTTTCGAACACTTTCTGTACGTTGTTCAATTTATAATTTACAGATAATCTGTGCTGATGTGGATGGCATTCTCTGCTCAGTAATGATTGTGTTGATCTGAGGTCATCATGTATAACATGTGATATGGCAGATTGTTTTTGAATGCTTGTCTGTTTAGGCTGCAATGGAATTACAGCTACTGCCATCACACATTTCTGTTGTACACATATGTTTGTGCAGTATGTTAATGTGAAATACATGCAGAATCTGGCTCATGTGGCATGATGCTGTTGTGTTTTGACCTCTGTTCCCAGATATCTAGTAAGGGGCCCAAATTCCATAAACAACTTCTACATATATCACAATTTATGTTGTTTCTACAAGTGTTATGTATGCAGGCATTTTGTTTTATGTTTTAATGTGTCACATTTCTAAATTTCACAGTGAGTATTTCATAGAATTTTGCATTGCACAGGAATGCATAGTGTTTACAGTGGCATACGCTCTGTGTATAATCATTACTATAAGTGGGCCCCACATGAATCATGTGCATATAACTGTTTTTCAGATGGCAAACAGCCCTAGGGGGTAACAATTTGTCTTCACAGGAGAACAATATTGTAATAGATGCTCTGCAACAACATGGAAGGAGACTCCATGGACAGGCATGGAATACAGTATGGAAGAATGAAGTCCGGGCCAACTTCAGTAACATGATTAATGAGTGGGATGTCACAATATATCCCATGAGGACTGTTGCCAATGCTGGTCTGATATGATCCTCCATGCAATATACAGGTTACGATGGTATGGGAGATTGAGAGATGCCACTGTTGGTGGCCCACCATTGCCCCCCCGAGAAGATCACAATATTTCTTATATCCCTGCATGCAGTGAGTGGGCCCCTCAGCATACCTGGGGTTGGGATAGAAACAGATGTTCCAGGCTGCAATGTTTATGTTACTTTAGGCAGTATGGATAATTATAGAGTAAATCTTTGCAAATTGCTGTTGCATGTATATTTATGTATTGTCATTTTTGTTTTTCAGCAGTGGAA
The DNA here is from genome assembly GCF_019279795.1 of Protopterus annectens. Taxonomy (NCBI): domain Eukaryota; kingdom Metazoa; phylum Chordata; order Ceratodontiformes; family Protopteridae; genus Protopterus; species Protopterus annectens. The sequence continues at coordinate 454,208,539 of NC_056733.1, read as the reverse complement.
ATGAATCATGCACAGATTCACACAGGGTGATGAAGATCAACTTAAGTGCAATGACATGTAGCCATACAACTGCAGCACAGCAGAACAGTGAAATCAGTATATATATATAATGTTGCATGCATTAATGTTCACAGGCCCATTTCCTTCTACACAACACCAAGAAATGGCAGGTGAGAGTCTCCATACAGTTTACTGTGAACACTGCCTTTTATTGCCTCAGCCTTATGTCACAGTACTGCTGTTTACTATTACAGTGAAAGTTCTGTAAAAATTGTACACTGTAGGTACATCTACTGGGGGCACAAGCCATGCAGATGCAAGTAAAGACAGACCAGGTATTTTATTGCAAAAGATTCATAGGTTGCAACAATGTGTAGCAGACCTGTTTTACATGACATTAATGTGACTATTTTTCTACAGAGTGACATCTGGCTAATGTGAGTATCTGTCTGCTCTGTTACAGTACTGTATTATGTCATCATGTCATTATTCCATTGCCTGCATTCATGAGTCTTGTCTTTCTCTCTCTTTACCACTGCAGGATGAGCAGTACAACACACAAACTCACAACATTGGGAGTCTATCAGTGGTATGCTATAACTTATCTTTCATACATGTCACTGCTGTTATTTCTTTTATTGTCCTGCATTAATACTATGTCCTTCTATCCATTAATAAGACTAACTACATCATCATCAAGTGCGCAAACAAGTGGTATGTCTATGTGATACATACTATATGTTTTACGCTGTTGGAATGGTCCATGCTGGCAATGATGTGATTTAGAATGCTGACTTTGTTTCTCTACAACAATTGCAGTACATCTTTCCTCCAGTTTCATTTTCCCATGAGGAAATATCAAGTGTATGTTATGATTGTATATCTCATGTATTGTGGATATGTAACATAATTGTCAACTCCCTGTTTTGCAGAGTCTGTTACCCACACACAAACAAGTCATTATTATCTGTAACATTGCAGTGAGACATATATTTGCCATATGTCTTGAGTGAGGTACAGCATGTTATGTAGCACATTCTCCTGATCTGTGTCATCTATCTGTTTTTTAGCACATCAGCTGCCTTTATCTTCCATTAGCCCATCCACTGATCCTGATGTGGGATCTGATGTGCCTCGCTATCGTAGCATGACTTCTGGCATACATGACACTGACATGGTGATACAGTGTGGCGTGGATAATGACAGTCATGTCGATGCACTGTAGCCTCAGATATTGATGAAACTTGAATACCCATTCTGACAATAAGTGGACATCAGATGGTGGGCAAGATATAGCATGTGTACAGCAGACCTATGATGAGACTGCTGCTGATGTTGACAGTTCCACACAACACATTGATACTGCCTGTCACAGTAGAAGTAGCCATGCAGCTGGTGTGTATGGGCATGTGTCAGAGGATGTCATCCTAGTTTTGCAGGCAAATGAAAGTTCCCTTTGACATCATGGATCTGATATCCATGCTGTTGCCTGTGCCACAGATCGTATTGCACATCGGCTGGATGTGCTGCATGTAAAGTACGAGAGCAGTGCCATAGTGCAAGCAAAATTCTGTGTGCCTTGACTGTGCTTAGCCAATTGCCATGTGGGAGAGGCAGGCCACCTTTCAGCAGAACAAACATTGCCCATTGAGCTTCAATGTCTGTGCTCCAATTTGCACACCCTTCTGCTGCTGGCTCATCTGCTGTGGGCCCAACAGTCATGACCAGTCAAGTCACAGTCAATCTCCTTCACCTCCACATCCTGGCATCACCCTATCATTCTCCTCTGTGGAGAAACCTGGGGAAAGGTTTTCTATACATGGTAGGGGAAGACCAGACGGCAGTGTGAGCCATCAGCATGGGTGCCCTAGACTGTGTTAGAGTAACACTGACAGTTGAACCATTTTGTCCAGTTATGTTAGTCTCACCCAGTGGCGATGATGATCAGTTTGCAGAACACTGAGAATGTCATCTGTCTGTGTTTGTTGACAAGTCTGATGTCACGAGAGTCTGTCAGTTTTACTAAACATAGCTGACTCCATTTATTACATTACTTTAGCCATACTTTATAGTGAAATATTTTGCTTGTGATATTAACAACAGTTCTGCATTATGTCCTGAGTTGTTTACCTGTTTGCATCTTTTTATAATGGACAGATAGGAATGTGTTGCACAGATGCATGTCTATTGTTGTCTTCCATGCACAGATACCCCAATATGAGTCTGTATGGATATCTGTGTCAGTTGTGCCCTGAGATAATGATCCCTGCTGTGATAGCTTTGTATTTGTTTATACTGTTATGTTATGATTATGTTGTTATGTCTAATGCTCAGTGTGTACATCTACTGGGTTATTGCCATTAGATGCAGTCTATGATGTTGTGGTAAGGCAAGACTTGAACATCAATGTTTAATCAGTATAACTTCAAAGTTGTGTGTCAGACACTGCTGTGTTTCCGGAGCCTGCACATGTAGTTACACCCCCCCGTCACTCATGCCTGTGTCTTCTGCCCCCTGTGTCCTCCTGCTCCTCCTCTGATACCTGCAGGATGTCATCTTCAGGCATCAGGGGTTCTTGGTGTAGTTCACCCACATCTGCAGCTGGAAGACTGCCATGTTCTCTTGCTAGCATATGGTGTAGTATGTTCTACACCATTATCATGTGTGAACACCTTCTCAGGTGTGCATTGCACTGCACCCCAGATTTGTCCAGACATCAGAACCTAGCTTTCTGTACACCGAACGCATGCTCAGTGGTATCACTTGTTATTTTGTGCACTCTTTTTTAGGCCTCCACAGAATGGTTTGCTGTTTCTCTGTACAGGGTCATTAGCCAGGGCTCAGGTGGATAATCACAGTAAAAACACATGTTGTCAGCATGGATACTGTTGAGAGGGATATCCTTAGCTTACATACTAGCTTGACTTCAGTACATAATAGGTTCATAAGTTAGTACTAAGCTAACTGCCCTTGCGAGCCATTTTAAGCCTAGCCAATTATCCCTTGTGAGACACAAACCCTGCAACTTGTGTTTGTAAGGCAAACACCTTAACCATTAGGCCACCCTCCCAATCAATAATTGTCTCTCAAGTATTTTGCCTTGCTAGAATGTGGCTGTCAGACCACCTTCCCTCCATATGGCAGCATCATGGACACTTTCAGGGTGTATTGCCATGAGGTTTGTTATGACCTGCCTTCCGTTGCACACATGAACTGGCAGTTCGGTGATGGCCATCCCTTTCTGTTAATGTATCATTCTGCTTCTGGATGAACTAGGGTCTTGATAGGGATGTGAATGCAATGTATTTAACCAAGTACGTGTGGGAAATTTGCAAGGTTATAGAACTAGTGCATTACAGTTCTCCACTCCATGGGGATAAATGAAAAGTGTATGTAGTCATCCACCTTGTTGCACATTGCTGCCAGGAATTTTGACAGGATACAACTGATAGCTGTCTATAGCACTCTTTAAGCATCCTCCATGTGTCTGGAATGTCCCAGATGGACGTACACCTAGACTGAGATACACTTTGGCTTCAAGAGTGATGGGATTGCCTCACAATGTCTGTACACACATGTGCTGGCACACATGTTGCACAAAGCCTACACCAGCTGTCTGTCTAGGCAGTACCTGGCAATTATTTGTTGATCTGGCTATTGATTTTATTGCATCCTTGCTCTCACTCTAGCTGTCTGCTTTTTAGGGCCCATGGCCGCATCCTCCTACATGGCTTCTAGTACTGCAGCCTTTTGCAGTTAATTCACTGCAGGTTGCATTATTTTATTTTTTGGTGGTATTATTAAGGATTCTGTCATATTCCATAGTAATAGCTTCTGTTCCTTGTGATGCCATATAGCTTATAACAAAAATTTACAAAACAGAGCTGATGTTGCAGTTTGTCACTTTTAAGTTACAATGGGTACTCAGGATGTGTTTTGGAATCTGAGAGGTGTGCGCTGAATCGGTAATTATCCTACATTGAATAATGAAGTCGCTGGACTGCTTTCAGCGTGTCTTCTGAAATCGCATCCGCAGCTGGTGTGCTGATGTCATCTTCTGTGTGCTACACTGTCTGCAAATAGCTTTTGAAATCTGGCCTTACACTTGCCTAATAAATAGTATTATACCTTAAAAGCCCATAACAGAAAATCCTTTACTAATAGCTAAAAAAAATCAGCAGATGGGACACCTACATGGAAAATTCCTATTAGGTACTACTGCTGCTATCAGTATGCATAAATTTGTCAGCTCCAGCTCTGTAAAAGCAAATAAACATCAAACTTGGAATGTCCCAGATGCAAGTACACCCAGACTGAGACACACTTTGGCTTCGAGTGATGGGATTGCCTCGCAATGTACATACAGACATGCTGCAAGGAGCCTTATTCTTATTTTTGGAAAGTTAACAGTAATTCAGAGCAAGTTAAAATCATTATAAACTGTTCCTTTTTTGAAATATGCAGAATATCCAAGCTGGACTGATTTGTACTCAGTTAAACGATCTTCCAAAACCAATGTTTTAGTTCATTCATGACACTGTAAAGGACATTTGCAAAACACCATTATTTGCCCAGAGAATACTGTTTCACTTTGATGTCACATAATTCTGACTACTATTGATTATTAATAACCTGCAGCTTACCATACTGATAACATCTTAGAGAAGTATCTTTCATGATTTGTTCTTAATTAGAGCAGAAGCAAGGAAAATCAAGAAAGATGCTGTGTCTCACATATCAATTTAGTAATAAATATTTTACACACAGTAAACTACTTAAGTCATCAATTTTGGACCAGTCCAGTAACATGCCATTCTCTGATTCAAGCAGTTTTTATGTGAATGCTGTGAGCAGTCTGTTTTTTTTTTCTCTTCTTTTTGAAAGTTCAGAATAATTCAGACCAAATAAAAATTGTTCAATACTATTTCCTTCTCAAAGAAGATAAAAGATTTGAACTGGAATGACTGCACTCTGTACACAAATATCTTAAAACAGATTTTGAGTCTTGTTCACAGGTAATCATTTATGATGCGCTAAAGGGCATTTCCCAAATAGCACTGCTTACAGACATATTGTTTCACTTTGATTTGGCAAAACAACTCTGACTACTGTTGATAATCTGCAATCTATAATACTGATAAACATATATCTCAGAAAATTCCCTTTCATGTGCTGTTTACTTATACAACAGAAATAAGTCAAATCCAGACCTCTCAACTGTCCCTGATCTTCAGGGACATCCCTGATTTAGACTCTGATTGTAGGTCTGTCCCTCTTAATCCCTCTTAAAACTGATGACTGCTGAAGAAAAGATGGTGAATTGCCCTTAATAAATAATGATAGTAATTCAGAGTTATAGACGTTTTACGTCAGAAAATCTATATTAATCCACATTCTCTTATTCTGCAAATGTTTCAAGCTAATAGTACAAATATTTAAAAAATGTCC
>NC_056733.1:454170591-454198091 GCF_019279795.1 Protopterus annectens | reverse complement strand
ACACACACACACACACACACACACACACACACACACACACACACACACACCATGCACCACACAAACACACACAATCACTCTACTACATGAAAGCAGGGGGGCAAGCTGCGCCCCCCACACCCCCCTACATAAATATTCTCACTCTGAGGTCGTACTACATACAAACACACACAAAACACCACCACACAAGCTACTTTCTCTTCGCACACACATCACAGCAACAAAGCACACTGACACACACCACAGCCCCTACCCAAAACCCTTAACACACACACATAAAAACACACACACACACACACACACACACACACACACACACACACACACACACACACACTTACCTGATTACATAACCATAGCAGAACTTTAGAAGCATGAAATTCAAAACTTCTGGTATTCGAAGTTTTGAATTTCGCACTTCTAAACTTTCGCTACTATGTGATTTCTGCTTCTTAGACTCAAAATACTGAAATTCGAGATTTCAGTATTTTGAGCTTCTGAACGGAGCCCATATATATATATATATATATATATATATATATATATATATATATATATATATATATATTATATGAAGATCATGCTGATGGTAAAATAGCAAAATATTACAAGATAACAGTATAACAAAAACACTTCAGAAATATATAGCCTACAGAACAATGTTTGGGTGTGGGTTACAAAGGCATTTCTTTACTTGCGAATCACTTTAAGTTTAATTCTTAGGCTTCACTGTTGTGCCCAAACCACAGAAGGTACAACTAAATGTAAAAGTAACACATCTGTACATGGTGGGCCGAATTTTGTAAAGTTTGCAGAATCTGGTGCATTACACAGATATCATTAGAGAAGTTGTGGATTAATTATGTAATATGTAAATATGCCACAGTGACCTCCTAATATCTCAGTGCACAACAGACTAACTCAGTAGCAACAATGCACTATACATCATTTGCAAGTAATCCGTAAGTAATGAACAATTGCTGTCGAAGTGTGATGTACATTAAAAAAGGTATGGAAGGAATCTCACAATCTAAGTTGCCTAGCAGTTATAAATACATATCTATACCACAATCTTTCTAGTAATCTTAAAGGCAACTATGGAATATCACAGTAAGTCCATTATTATTAAAATATGCCAACTGTCACTTAGATTATGACAGAATCCCTAAGTTTTCTAATTAAAATTTAATAAAGGTGAAGAGCAATCATGGCCACATTGTCACAGCTAACATTAACAATGAGGGTGGAACATGTGTGGAAAACACAGGGAATGCACACAGACAAGGAAATCAGGAGATCAAAAAGAAGATGTGGGGAAAATGTCAGAAGAGCATGGGCAATGTTTTTTTTTTTTTTTTTTGGTAGGAATAGGCCCCATTTTTATTTTTTTACAATAGAAGGATAGGTAAAGACAGGGAAAGAGAAGGAAAAGGCCATCACAGCAGGTATATCCAAAGATCAAATATCACAACACGAAACAAATGAAAGGATGGAAAAAAATGATAAGGACAGGTAAATTAAACAGAGAACACAATACAAAACACGGGAAATGGTAAAAGTTGTCAGTTAGGGTAGGGATGCATACCAGGTATAGTGAAATGCAGAAAAGCATATCTACCTATGCACTATCATGTTATGACATGTTGATAACTGTATGCCCATCATACTTGTATGTGTATGACTAATGGTAGATGTGTGTTGTTAGGTAATAAATAAGGATCACAGTACACATTGGCTAAACACTTATCCAAGTAGTCTGTCAGCAGTGCAAGTGTAAGCAAAGCAGCATTACAGATGAGCAAATACAGGTCTAGGAATGCTAGATGACTCCAGCAGAGAACAGACACAAACCTCCAACGATGCACATGAAAGGCAAACAACGAAGCACAGTGCCAAACAACAGTACTGCAGCAAACCAGTAAAGCAGAAAAGCAACATAATGCCAGCTAAATATACAAGTAGATGTACACAACCCAGACAAATGTATAATGGGAATGCACATATGAAACACAAGTGTCACGTCAAAGGTAACACACACAGGCTTAGGTGTATATTTATGACTATCAGTGGCCTAAATGAAATGTACATGAAAGCAATGTTAATACACATACACAAGGCGATGACATGTAAGAATATTTTCACAAATCTAACACTAGAGCTTAAAATATATATATATATATATATATATAAATAACAGGTTGTGCACATGAATTTCAGCAATGTACACTGTTTAGCATACAGTATAACAAGAACAAGGATGTATTGCAAGCAGAACCCAGTGGCTTGTGTGCAGATGTCCTGCATCTGTAAAACGTCCATATATTTGGCACTGTCAACCATGTTAATAATATAACACATGCCAATGGGAAATAACTGCAATAAAGGCAAACATATTGGGTCTATATTACGAGATCTAAAACCCGTTTCAGCAAACACCACAACACCGACACATATAGCGCGAACTACGGTAACTGCGAACGTTCAAAACCACGAAACACGAAATGTCGAAGTGTCATGGTTGGCCCATCTACGGAATAGCTCCTTAAGGTAAGTGTGCCATAGTTACAGACCTTAGGGTTAGAGTGCGGGTTAAGGTAAGTGCATGGATAGGTAATGTATGTAAGGTTTAGTGTAGGGTTAGAAGTAGGGTTTTGTTAAGTGTATGTGCATGGATTATTTGTTTTGTTTGGGTATATGTCTGTAGGGTAAGTGTGTGATAGTTATGGACCTTAGGTTTAGGGTGTGGGTTAAGGTAAGTGCATAGATAGGTAATGTATGCAAGGTTTAGTGTAGGGTTAGAATTAGGGTTTGGTTAGTGTATGTATGTGTTTTATTTATTATGCTTGGGTATGTAGTATGTAGCGCGTGGTGGTGTTGGCAGAGTATGATGATTTGAGATTTGAAATTTCGGGGTTTAGGGGGTTTGGTGTATTTGCGGTTCGGGCTATGTGTGTCGGTGTTGTGGTGTTCATTGAAACAGGTTTTCAATTTTGTAATAAAGACCCAACATATCTGCAAAATACATTAAGTAAATATAAAGGTGAAAGGGAGGTGGATAACCTATGCCAACATCAAAGAAGACAATGATATAACAGGGCAACAAGGTAAAGTTACACACTACGAATTCATAGATACACTACACAAGGTGCTGTTGAAGACAATCCAAAATGCATTTAAGCAAATGGCAAATGTATAACAAATGGGCAGACTGCATTGCTGATGTCCACCAAAATAAACACGTATAACTCACACATAAGCAGTAATATGCAATCATGCAATGTCAACAGGTATATGTAAGCAAGCAAAGAATTTCAATAACATACAAGTATACTGTCATGGCAATGTGGAATAAACCTCCACAGGTTTATGTCATGCACCCTGCTCATCACTCAGCAGAGGACAGTCCTGTGATCATCATTACAGCACACTGTACTGTACTGTTACTGAGAAAATTACCCTTACCACAGTATACATTAATGTTAAATTGGCATTCAATGCAGTCAGAAAAGGAGGAGTGCCCATAGTTATGATACACATTCATATGACCCCACATGACATTAGCATTGACAACACATGACCCACAACATATTATGCCAGTGGGACAGCATGACAACAGTCAGCTAAAATACATGGGCAATGATATGTCCTTCTGTTTGTAGCACATACATGATATGGCAATACACAAATGTTAACCATACCACTGTGGTAGTGCTGGACTATGGGCAACATGAGTTGTGTGTCAGTTTCTCTCAGTAAAACACATGTTTACAGGATAATTGCTGCAGCAGTAGCTACAGGTTAATTGCAACCATTCATGTATAGTTGAATGTTGGAGGAAAGTATAATGTGTTGATGTGTGTCATCCACACATTGAAACATAATATGTTTGTACATGTAACACATAGGCATGGCAGCTACATGTTATGTATACACAACAGTGCATATACAGTCCAGCTAATTATATGACAAACAGCATGTCGGCAGCATTACACAACTGGAGCACACAGATAATACTTATGGACCTAAGGGACTGCCCTGATGGGGATGAAAATTGTGAATGATCTGTCAGGCTATCTCCCTGAATGAGTCATGTATAGCCTGTGCCATGTCATGGAAAAAATTCCCCTTCATGTCCCTCATTTGTGTTCAAGACACATCAGTCACAACCTCCTGGATATGCTCCCAGTAATCATCTCTCTGTTGTTCCTGTGTCGTCTCTTCCAGGGTACAGCAGGCATAATGGCTCATGCAGTTGTGGATCCAGCTACCTTGACATTATTTTCATTACTGTCATTGTTATCATAATCTGTAGACTCTGGCAATGGCCTGGAATGTGCTCATCATCTACATCCAGTTGGTGATCATCCATGGGTCCCATACTCTGTCAAGATGAATCACAACAACAGATAGAAATTACATATTCATACCTGATACTACCTCTCTGCATAATATGCCCACTGTGATACAATGAACATTCAGAGATGAGTCCTCATAAAATGGTAAAATACATTTTGACCATAGTCCAATGCGCCACCATATGCAATGTATGTTAGTAGTCAAAACCATAGTAATGAAAAGCAAATGTCTGTCATGCCACACATTCCCATGAAGATCATAGCTGACCTTAAAATGTAATAAGAGCACATCTGCAATCTAACATACATTAATTAACATCCCTGCACATGTGACTTCTGCAAATACAAATATGAGACTGAATTGTGTAGTAGCAGACATTGAAATTCTTATTTAAAACACAGTTCAATGTTTTATGGTACAAACAAAAGCAAGGAGCACAACTGTAATCAACATAATTGCTCCTCATGCACACAAAACCTTCCCTCTATCACATTATCTATATTTATAGACATGTCCAATAACAGAACATGTCAGAGACACTGCATCCATCACACAATATGAGCAGCTTAATAAAGGCCATGCAATGGCATGCATAACACAGCTGACCAGTGGAAGTCATGATATGACTTGAACATTTCTTTATTGGCCAGCATGAAGAATGGCAAGCATATGTAAAGCAATCACATGCAACATATCCTTACAGTTGAAAGGAATCCTGCCTGACACTGCCTCATGCCACATTACCATAACTGAAATTTGACAAAATAAAATCTTGTAAACATCAAGATAAAATTATTATTGGACCTCCACTGATTAATAATGGTATTTGCCTCAGTAAATTGTCCAGCTGATTGTCTGGCTGCATGTCATTATTTACATTCCTTTTCCCTGGCATGTGTTCCTTGAGCAGTTATGTCTGTGCATGAATGTAAATTGTCTTGGCATGTAATGATTCAAATGAACTGCCACCAATTAACATTGTTAAAATTAAGACAAAGTGAGATAACAATAATTTGGAAACTGTGCAAGCCACATGACAAACATATGAGCAAGGCAGCATGGTAATTGGCTGACACAATGTCAAGATAAGCAATACAGCTCTCAAAAATAGTAATAATGTTCAGTCATAAACGTCTGTCCACAACTGTATGCACAGCCTACCTACACAAAATGATGATGCTTGCTAATTAGGAAATGCTGCAAAGAAATGCTTATCTGCTCAAGTGTCCACAAACACTGGATGCAAGTAGGCTGTAACAGAAACACAAAACATATTATAGGTGGATGCAATACCAATGTTGAATAGAACAGCATGCCACACAGTCTGCCAACAACAAGGTGAGCACTGGCACAGCAAACACCTTTTCATTATGTTAATAGTTGGGCTATGCATAACAGATTGTTTAATAGGAAACACATCCATACATACAAGTGAGTCAACACATGCATTATAGGCAGTAGGCTAAGCACTACAGACTTGCATGTAAAACAACCACCTGAAAATATGTGTGCCAGATACACAAGCCCAACTATCATGTAGGTTGTGACCTACATTTCAAAAACTATTTGCATTTCAGTAAAACCAGTCAGCTCCGTGTGTCCATGCAGCCAAAAATAGAAAAACTATGTAAACACAATAATAAGGCTCACATAGTATCTTCAAACTCACCTTCAACACCAGAACAGTGTAAATAAAAGGGGTGATGCCTGATGAAATAACAATCCAAACTTTAATGACAAGGATTCCAATAAAAATGGTTTAGCGCTTTCATCCCTCTACATATATGGGACTTCATCAAAACCATATTCCTTAAAAAATATGGATTTAAAGAGTCCCTCAAAAATGGTTACATGTACTGAAGTCAACCATTAAAAGAAGAGACTTACTAACAATAATACAGAATTGTGAGTGCTTTAAAAAGTTGATAACATTAAAAATAGCACTATATGTAAAAAATGAATTTATACTTCCTAAACATATTACAAACAAATAAATAAAAAAAAACACTTAAAACTTATTGGCTGTGAATTTTAATACTAGAACAAAGGATACTTGGTCATTAAGGCCAAGTCCATACACAGCACCCAGCCACAATTGCCAGACCAGTTCTTTATATTCCAGTTTGGTTTCCCATGGCAAATAAGAAATTTGACATATTACATTCCAATGTGTGTTTAAAAAGTGCATTGTTAGTATTACATTTTGATATAGCATATAAATGTTCATAGATTATTTTTCTAAACTGTTACTGTCTTTCCCACATAAAATTTTGAGAAACCCTACAGATTGCAATATATACCACATCCTTAGTGGCACAATTGTTAGAGAAACCTTAAATGGGAATTCATCAAAAATAAAAACATATTGCTGTAATATGTGTGAGCATTGGTTACATGCCCCACATTTCTGAGTTCCCCCATTAGTAATGGTTTTAAGCACCATCAGATGTCAAGAAGATTTTTACAGTTCTTAGCTATTTTATAAACAAAATTGGGTCTCTCCCCCCAGTCTGCTGAACACCTCCTCATTCACTTTTAAAATGTTCCACTTTTGAGAGACAATCTTTAACTTTCTTTGAAAAGGTGTTGAATGTGATAACAAGGGAATTAATAAACGTATCACTATCTTATTTGGTGTATGTACAACTTGTATTGTTTGCCACTTGTTCAATCTCTAAAAGTGGTTTGTATCAGCTGCCCAATCCATTCACTACAATCTTTCAAATCTTATTCAAAAAAGGGACAGGGTAATTTCTGTCCAAAAACATTTTGAAAACTATATCAACATCTCACAAGAAAATATTAAAATCAGAGCACATCATTGCTGCCCTTCCCAACTGCCCCTTGAAAATATTCTTCTTGCAAAAATGTGAATGGCAACTGTGAAAGACCAGGTAGCTATTAGAAAAGGATGATTTCCTAAAGATTTTATATCCAAAGTAGGCTCTAACTTAGTCCTTGAAAATAGTAATGCCCAAAAAATTCACTCTCTCAACTGTATGTGTGTGGGTGAATCTTAAAAATGATGTGGAGTTGTTGATGTATGTCACAAATTTATCTGCAATGTCATCAACTGGGATCACTCTACCGTATCAAACCATTTCTTATCAACAACACAAGATCAGCCATTGCTCGCTCCCAACTTCTATCCATCCTACTCTATGCATCTCCCATTCTGATTAATTTCAACAAAACTGAAATAAGCAAAATGGAAGCCTGCTATAACAGAATTGCCCGCTTTGCTGCAAATTGCTCATATAGAACTCATCACTGTACTGCTCTGAGACAGCTCCACTGGCTTGAACTGCCCAACCTCCTAATCTACAATCAGCTCTCCCTTTGTCACTCTATCTATTACCTCCCCAATAAGTGTGTCCTGCCCTCAAAAACCTAGTACAACATCACTCAGCCAAAAGGCCTCTTAGATCATCAAGCAAACCACTAGTAGAAGTCAGCAACAGCTACAATAGCTTTGGAGACACACTATACAGTAGTTCAGTGGCTAAAAAATGGAACTCTCTTCCCACTAGCATACAAAACACATCATCCAAAGCCACCTTTAAAAACCTCATTAGGCAACATCTCAAGCAAAGATGGTAGTGCCATGACTGCTCCCCATGCTAGTGAAAGCGGATAAGGTACACATACTAAACCTAGAGTATTTGATAATAGTTTTCGCTCTTACTCACAAACACTGGCTAATGTACACTGTATTTATTCTACATATGTTCCAAATTTCAGCTGTACACCACAAATCTATTAATTACCTTTATTTTTAAATTATTTTCTTGTTTGTTCTCTTCACTGTAACTGTTAATGTGTTGCATACCACTGTAAAAAAGATGTCTGTTGTAATTTGTATACTGATCATGTCTAAATATCTAAATGTATCTGTAATTTTTCTATGTGGAGCTTTTCTCCCCTGGCCTCGGTTGAAAAAGGGCCTTTTCAGACACTCCCGGTTAACAAATGTAAAATAAAAAAATAAAATAAAAAATCAGTGCCCTTCCATAAAATAACTATATCATCCAGGTACTGGCAGTACAAGTCCCCGTGTTTCTGATATACTGATTTTAAAACAAACTGCTTCTCCCAACTATACATAACTTGATTCATGTATATGGGTGCACAGTTGACACCCATAGTTATGCCTTTCACCTGGCAAAAGTATTCACCCTCAATAAGAATAAAATTGTTGGACAAAATCAAATCTGTAAGTTCAACTATAAAGTTTATCATCTTAGCATCCAAACCAGTGGGATTGGCAATGGCAGAATGAAATAATTCCAGCCATGCTTTGTGTGGAATACTTGTAAATAAATCTTTGAGATCTGTAGTGGAAAAACTACAAAGTGAATCTTAAAACTGCAGTTTTAATTTAGTAAGAAAATCTCAGGAGTCTTTTAAAATAAAACTAACTGGGTTTAAAATAACCTTCAAGATCCAGTCAATAAAGACTAAAAAGGTCTTAGAGTTGTGTGATGAAACTATAAGACTATAAGGTGGAGAAGAAAATATCCTTATGGACTTTAGGGATACCAAAAATGATAGGAATAGAGGGGTTTATATTATGTAAAAAAATAAATAAATCTGGTGGAATAACCTCTTGTAGAGCTGACTCTTCCAAGAACAAATCAATTTTCCTGTATGCAATATGTATTTCATTGAAAATGTTGGCATAATTGTCCATATTGTGAAGCTTATTAGACATCTGATTTACATAGTCAGTCTTGTCCACAATAACAATCCCCCTCCCTTATCTGGCTTCATAATTCATAAACTGGAGTTGTCCCTAAGCTTGTTTAATAAATTCCATTCCTCTTTAGTTAAATTATGATAGACATAGGTCTGAATTCCATTAATTTGTACAATTTCCTCTCACAGGATTTCTCAAATATATCCAGAATAGGGTTGAGTGGAGGATTATAAATGTTCTTCTTCTTAAAAATATAATGTTGGACTGGAGTCTCATTATCACCTCTAGAAAGGTTGTGATAATTTAATTGTAAATTTAGCTTCCTGGTAAGAAGTTTTAATTCTGTTAAAACATCAGGCAAATTCATTGGACAAGTGGGTACAAACTTCCACCCTTTTATAAATAGTTTAAAAAAAAACTACAAGAAATGCTTAAATCAGTATAATTAAATGTATTAAAACCTTTGAATATGTGAAAAATACCCCCCTGTATCACCATGATCCTGTTTCCTATAGTACCATAAGCACTACAAGTATTTACCATTTCCAATTGCCTTTTTTCCATCCCCTCCCCTGGTCTTGTTTCCTCTTCCTGGTGAATCTGGTAGGTAACCCCCCCCCAAAAAAAATAAATAAAATAAACCTTTGTTGTGGGTAACAATATTAGAAAAAATAACACTGTTGTTGTTGCCAGTTCCCTTGGATCTTCCCAATGGAGGATAATTATCTTCATAATTAAGTTTCTTTCCCATGTCACCATCAAATGTTGAGATGGGGCTGTGGGTATTGGGTGTTTGAAAAGGAAGTCTCTTTCCCCCGTCTGCTTTGTATTTCATGCAATTCACTAAGCACCAAATTATTTTGCCAGTTGGGTAGAGGGTATGCCTTCCCACGTGAATATTCCACTTCATCCCTCATAATTTTATTTTGTTTTCTCTTAAAATTCAAATTAACCTGTTGTTCAGCCTTCCTAAATATGTTGTCATATTTCATGTTATTCTATTAAAATAATAAATAATTGACAATGCAATTGTTTAAAACATCAAACAATTTCTTAATCTGCAGTTATTCCAACTAATGATGAACTGAACAAGTTGAAGACCATGTTGCTATCTGCCCGAGGGCATTTACAAGCCTAGCTCCATCGTTTTGTGGCTTAGGCCACCCCTTTAGTATGGGACTATACCTATTATATTTTCGGTTTAATTCCTCATTGAGTTCATGGAGCACACAGCCGGGGACCATCATTTGGAGAGAGCAGTCTCACTTGGGGGCTGGGAGATGTTTGGGGCTGCAATCGTTTGGATATATATCCTCCTTGGGGGGGGGGAGGAAGTTTGTACTGAACCTGAGCTCTGAGCATATCTGGAGTTTCCCTCCCAGGTTCTAACATAAAGCAAGGCCTTATGATTGTCTTTCTTTTTCTTTCTTTATTTTCTTTTTTCTCTCGATTTTTTTTTTTGGATGATTTTTTGAGAGCTTTTTGTTTTTTTTGATTATCTGGGTGTTTTACCTTTTTGATTTTTCTTTTGTTGCTTAGCTCCTTTTGTTTGTCCTTTTGTGTTGTTTGGTTTGTTTAGACTGGGGGACTGTGGGGCCTTGCACAAAGACTTTGTTTTGTTTGCTTTGTGCTTTGTCCATGCAGGGGCTGCTATAGGTGCTGCTGTAAGTTTGGTTGAAGGATGATACAGCTCTCTGAGTACTCCTTTCTGTTCTCCAAAGGAGACCACAGGAGACCACACACACTAGTCTTGTGTTAAGTTCTTTGTGAGAAGTTCTTTTTTATGGTCTTTTATTTGGGGTGGGGTGGGAGGAGGACATTTTAGGGTGGGATGGGTCTGGTCACCAGTGAGAGGGGTATACCTCCGGTGTTGAACATTGTGTTCTGTTGACGTGATGATTGAATGGCATGTTATCTCCTCTAGATGGTGACATGTACCAGCTGTTCCATGTTGGATGTGGGTGAATTTTCCTTGGGCTTTGGGTGTATGAGTTCCAGGAACTTTTGGGTTAGTTAGGGTAATTAAACATACTAAGTTCATAATATTCACCACTACCCTGGCATAGTTCATTTGGAAATTTATAAACCCTAAGGCCTATAGGTACTCAATTTTGTTTAATGCATTCAGACAAGTAAGTGTTATCAACTTGTAGGCTACGCACATTATTTAACTTCTTTTGCAACATTAAAAGCATTTGGTTGAAAGAACCATTGTGATGGGTATTTTGGCATTCTAAGCAATATATATGGTATGCAGCCCTGCAACAAGGATTAGATGCATTTTATTGAACAAACCAGAAAAATTAAACAACATACCTATCTCCCTCTGCTGCTCCACAAGCCTGTACATCCACTTGATGCATAATGCATAACTTTGGGTCCTGACCTCATCGCTTGCAAAAAGGAAAGAGCAACTATGAATAAAGTAGTCCTCAAATAACAGAGATATACATTACTCAGATCATGTTCTGAAAACTTTACTTTTGAAGAACATCAGAGAATTATCACATATGTTTTACAATGTTACATACACAGGCTTTTACATCTTTGAACACAAATTGGAGGGCATGCAATTCAAATCTGCCACTCTAATCTACTTCCACACACTAACCCTGACATCTGTCTGCCTAGCTAATCCATCTTTCCTGAGATTGTGTGTTTTGATTGCAGTGAAAAGACTTGAGGTTATAAATATATAGGGATGGGTTACTAATATGGATCATGGCTTCATATTACAAAAAAGGACCACATGCTGTGCATATAGGTGAATAATTTGCAAGAATCAATTCTTGTCAGCACTGTGGTCACCGCCAGTAACAGCAATAGAAAATCTTCATCCCTCAGGCAGTGGGACAGTGTCGTGTATCACATAGCTTCTGGTAACAGAAACATAAAAGGTGCTGTACATCAGGGATACTGTAAGGTATGTGGGAGGTCTACATTTACAGATATTCTTTGGCAAAGTGCACATCATAAATCAAATGCAGACATTACTGTATCTCCCTTATTTGCATCTCAAATGTATGTTTGATCATCTAACTCTTCAAGAGATAAGATGTGGTTGTTGAAGAGAATTTAATAATGAATAAGAAAACTATACTTGAAAGCAGATGGCCGCGGTGGTGCAGTGGTTAGCATTGTCACCTCACATCAAGAGGTTCTCCCGTTCGATTCTTGGCTGGAGTGCCTTTTGTGTGGAGTCTGCATGCCCTCATTGTGGTCGAGTGATGTTTAAAGACATGCAGGTAAGTGCATGCGTGAATGGGTGTGCCTTCTTTGAAGTTTGGGTGTCGGGCTGGCAACTCAGCACCGTAAAAATTCACTGCCAATCTTTAGTGGACTGGAGTTCCACTGTGGCGACCCCCTAACTGGGAAAAGGCGAAAGAAAGTTATTCTCCAAAACTGTTTGTCAGACATATCATATCAGACATATGTCTGTTGCAAGATTTACACATAATCCTGTACTTAAAGAGATGCTAAGAGAACATTAAGGATTACAAAGATATTAATAGAAATTTGATGAATAAATGAGCTATTCATAACCATGCACAAAAAAAATTAATATCAATAAGCAGTTATTTAGAGTAGAATATTCAACAACGTGTGAAATACACAAATATAACAATATAATGATATGTTTCCCCTATGTGGGGTTGAACCCAAAACATGCCAAAATATAGTCATACTGGCCCGTTTCTTTACAGGCCAAACTAACAAGCAGCACAAATTTATTCTTAACAAACACGTGTGTATATGTATCTGGATTCTTGCAGATAACGAATGAATACAGAAAAATATGACAGTTTATTGCCCATTATAATCTAAAGAAATAACAGCTATTAACACATGACTGAAAGCATGTGTAAGAAGTTGGACAGACATTCATCTTGGCTTAAACAAATGGGACTGTGGTAAAAATGTTCTTTATCAAGAGTAATAAAGTAAAGAAGTTATTTATGCATTACTATTCACACATATACAGGTAGATAGGTAATACTTTCATAGTATAATGGATAATTATGAAATGCATAGTCATCAGTGGCCTAGGTGCTATAGGCATCAATATATTGGATGCGTGAAATGATGTTGTTACATGTTGTAAAACAGATTTACATCTACAATGTTCAGTGTTATGCACATTGGAAACATTAGTAAATAAAGTAATGGCATGGGAATAAAACCATACTTATAGTCACCAGGTCTTCTTAGCTATCCAGGTAAGCTAATTGTCAGAACAGGTAGGTAATGGATATAAAAGCCATGAATCTGATATATTTGAGACACAGCTGTATTTCAAAATTCCATAGTAGCTTTCTCTGCACCTCAGTAACCCTCTGATTAAACTCCTTTGTGTCCTTCTGATGTTGGTCATCATAGCAGTGATGAACTTGCCCTCCAGTTCAGTAGATCCCTATATGTTGTTTATGCTCTCTCACAATCTGGTTCCAAATGTCGATCATTGTGAAGTTCCTTGACCTGGCTTTCATCTGATGCTCAACTCCAGTGTAGGCAGTCAGCATTTGGGTAGTCTCCTCCTCAGCCCAATAGAGTGCCATTACACATCAGGGCCTCCTGAAAGTAGCCATCTCAATAATGTTGATGCTGCAATGGAAAATGTAGTCAGATATGAAAACTGCTCACTGAAGTCCCACTCAATTCACAGGTAGCAATGGCCTGATCTGTAAATGCATCAAAATCAATATTTAAAAGTGGCACATATGTCATGTTATCACATCAGTGGAAAAGAACAGGCACATGCTACACATGGTATAATTTATCGATACCTAATGCGTACTTGCTTGGAGCACCTTTCCATTGCGCTGAGCTATTGGTTAATGCACCAAATTTCAAGAACTTATGTAGATGCTTGCAAATGGGATGCCAAACTTGAAACTTTAATGAAACTCATTAATTATGTATATTAAAGAGAAAAAAAAAAGAAGAAGAAACTTTGCAGTGTGGAGGGTGGTATGCTCACTTTCTGAATTATGTTAAGCACCAAGTTAATTAATAAAAATCTAATTGTAAAATATGTGCTACAAAATAATAAAAATAAAAATAGTAGGTAGTCCACAGTTGAGTTAAAAATGGAATATCCTTTTCTGAAACACACAAACAAGTGATCCTAGCTGAGTATAAAGAAAAGCATCAAAAACATTCCTTATTTATATCTAATTAGGCTATTTGGAGCAAAAAAGTGATTACAGAGGGTGGTTCTGTTAATAGCAGTAAAAGCATTACAATTATTCCTTTAACCAAATTGTCCTTAACCTAACACCATAGTGTAATCAGAGACTGTGTTACCTGAAACTAACACTAACATGCTAGAGATAAATTACAATATAAGACCAGCTTATTAACACTTGATATAGGCTAACCAAATAATCCAAACTATATTAATTAAGAAACTAGCTAACTAACAAAATAACTACCTTCCATTTTTAACTCGTGTGGACTACCTACTGTTTTCTATATTATTATTTTGTTGCATGTATTTTACAGTTCGATTTTTATTAATGAACTAGGTGCTTAACATAAGTCCGTAAGTGAACATCACACCCTCCACACTGCAAAGTTTCGCCTTGGTTTGTTTTTGACCTAGTATAAGTTGCATACTGGATTTTCTGAGACTTTGAGGGATACCACAGATTTTTCTTTTTCATTAATTATATATGCTGCAAATGGTACTTAAAAGATGGATGCACATCGGGTACTCTTCTTTCAGTTATGCCTTATAGGTAGCTGATAAGGTAAATTGGCACTTGTTAACCTTTCTGTTTTGGGGAATTTTAGCTCTGTTAACATTGCTAATTTTTAGCTATATCTGTTTAGATTTATTTTTATGGAAAATGTGCAAATTAAGACAAATGTCCATAACGTACTGGAGTGGTGTTTGATTTACTTGTATACATACGGGTTTATTTCAGAAGACTGAAACACCAAAAGACTGAATCCCAAAATACTGAAAACTCAAAATACTGAAGGATGGAATGTGCCCCTTCTCCACTGCTGTGTGATCTTGGAGTTAGTATAATATATAATTAGCAGGGAGTACAGGGAGGCTTGCCCCTTACATACAAATGTTTTCAGTATTTTGAGTTTTCAGTATCTTGGGATTCATTCTTTTGGTTTTTCAGTCTTCTGAAATAGATCCATACATACAGGTGTTTGAGATCTGCATCAAGTACATGCAGTAATTTTCCATATGCAGTTATATAGACAGAATGACATAGCAAAAGTGAACAGCATATAAAGACAGATTTCTGGATTATCCATAAATCTTGAGGGTGACTATACACTTTGTGGTGTACATATGGAAATTTACAGTTTCTGACTGTCCTTTTGTTGTTATGGATATTTATTCATTGATGGTCAAGTGTTATAATTACAAAAAGGATCCATACTATCTGTGGCCTCCTTATGGATACTGAGGTTTAATGGTACTTTCCATAAGATGCTCAACTGATACCTTACAGATATTCTTTGCTGAAGTGGATAGCATTCACTGCTCATTAATGATTCATTAGATCTGAGATGTTTTTTTGAATACTTGTCTGTTCAGTCTGCAATTGTATTATAACTACAGCAACACACATTTGTGTTATACACATATGCTTGTGTGGTATTTTAAAGAGAAATAGATGCTGACTTTATCTCCTGTGGCATAATGGCATTGTGTTTGGAGCTCCATTCAACAGATATGTAGTGTAAGGGGTTTGAATCCCACAGACAGCCTCTATAGATATTGCAAGCTAAGTTGTTATTGTAACTGTTATGTATACAAGCATAGTTGTAAGTTTTCATATGTCAGATTACTGTCTGTACAACCACAACCAAGACCTCTGCAAGGATGGCAGATGCACAGGCTCAAAAAACGAAACCAGCAAAAACAAAAAGCCAGCAAGCAACTGGAGAAAAAAAATCTTTTATGTGTATTAACACAAAAAACAGACCGGTTTCGGCTCAATGGACTTAATGTAAACTCAGTCAGTTCTACCACCACATTATATATAAAACCATAATGAAATAATTAATCTTTAATTAAGCAATTATAAATGTTCATTTAAGCCAGGTGGAAATAATCCCCCAGTTTCACAATCCATGATTTTTCTTTTTTATTTAACAATTTATGCCAACCTGTTTTCAAGGACCTATGTCCCATAATTCTGTCAATAATACATTTAAAAGTTGCTGTCTTATGAAAAATAGTGTGTTTATATAAAGCATTGGTCAAATATTTAATCCTGATGTTAGTAAGATGTTCCAAAATATGAAATTTAAAGGGTCTACAGGTTTGGCCAACATCAAAAGCTGAACATTAACAGGCTGCAAGGTAGATAGCCCAATCACTATTGCAATTACCAAAAACATTAATAGAAAAAACTTTAGAAGTGTTTTTACTTGAAAACTCTTTGGTCTGAAAAATATATTTGCAGAAAGAACAGTGTCCAAAAGGGTAACACCCCACAACTTGTGTCCCATACAGTGTAGCCTGTATATAATGTTCCATGGGCATGAAATGTTTGTAGTAACTAAAATGGCTCCCCAAAGTTTTACCTGTATGGAAAGAGAATAAGCATTTTTTCCCTAATAAATCGCTTAATTTATCATTAGCTAAAAGAATATCCCAGTGCTGTTGCACTATATACAAAAATTAATGGGTATTTCTACCATAAGTAGTAATACACCTAATTTTATTGCCCCTCTGAGATCGATGTTTGTTATATGTAAGTAAATCATTTCTGGAAAGTTGTTGAACTTCCCTACTGGTCTGCATAACCTTAGACATAGAATATCCATGTTCCCTAAAGCGGTTAACTAAATCTTGATCAAAATGTTTGTAATCTTTGGTGCTAGAGCAAATTTTATGTATCTTCATAAATTGTGACTTGGGGATGTTGGCAACAATGTGTTTTGGATGATAGCTGGAGGCGTGTAATAATGTATTTGAATGATGGGGTTTCCTAGACAAAGTACCACCAGGTTGTTTAGATATGGTTACATCCAAAAAAGAAATGTATGTAATATCATAATTAATTGTAAACCTTATACCCCATTTATTTTCATTCAAATACTGGACAAACTCCTGTAAATATACAACGTCCGACTTTCACACCATTCAGCAGTCATCAAAAAACCTTTGCCAAATATCTATTTTTCCAAGAAAAATGTTATGATTGCTGTCATATATAATAATCTGTTCAAGATAACCCATGAAAAGGTCAGCATATATGGGTGCAAAGGATGCATCCATAGCTGTACCTTTCAACTGCAGATAACATTTGTTGTTAAAGTAGAATACATTTTTAGACAAGACATGCTCCACCAAACATACAAGAAAAGTATTGAAACCTGGGCTATATAAAGACATTCTATTTAGCCAATATTCCAGGGCACATAGACCCACCCGTGAGGTATCTACAGTCTTTAAATTTATGCTACGGCTTCCAAGTTATTATGGACTTTATATGTATATACATATAAGAAGTTGTGCATATACATAAGAAGCCATTTATAGCTTTGCTTTGTTTGTTCTGGCAAATACACTAAGTTACAACTTTTGGAAGTTAGGAGAATTATTTTTTGGGCAAGGGCCATTAATTGATGATTGTGGATTGGTTTGTTTGCTAACATGACATGTCTCAATGGTTGAGTGTAAGGAGGAAGGGCTTCATGCTTATGACGGCCATTTTCAGATGAGGTGACTTTTGGGCTTGTTTCAGTTATTCCAAGGGCTGGAAGAGGTGAATACCATCCGTTCTTTATAATTTGGATCACTTCAGGGTGACGTATGCACTTTAAATATTGGAAGAGTTAAATATTGTTCTGATTTTGACTTATGTTGGACATTTTTCTATGTTGCCTTTGCTTAAAAGCCAAATAAGTTTATTGTATGTTCTTTTTACATTGGAAAAGGTGAACACCATCTGAGTTATTGGTCAATGTTTTTTCTAACAGCTGGCTGATTTGGACCTCTTAATTTTTGACTCTCTAAGACATTTTTGGTTTGGCCCTTGCCCATAAATAATCATTTTGACTTTTTTTGATGCCACTGTCTATTTTTTACAAACAATAAAAGCTCTTTTGGACAAGCAAGAGATATTTTACCAATGGGTGAAACTGTTTGTTTTCTACGGGCTGTTATAACTGTTTTTTTGGGACAAAAAGAAAGATAATTTGTTTCATTTCATATATTTTTTGTTTTGAATTGCATTCATTACATGCTTTAATGGGTTGGTGACACAATTGTTGGGTTGTACAACATATTGTTTGACTGATTATTCATTTGTCCATTATTTGGATGCTGGTGTTTGTTCATTTATTGCAAAAAAATGTTGACAGTTATATAGCTATTTTTGGTCCCATATGTTATAAACGGGTCTACTTTAGGACTTTGAAAGCTTAATAGCTTGAATGCATATGGATCGAACTATATGCATCAAGCTATTAAATGATCGATGTCCAAAAATAAATAAATAAATACACACAAAAAAAATTTAAACTAGTGTAGGCAGGGAGGCAAACCCCCCCTGCACCCCCCACACCCCTTCTATTTAAATATATAAACTCCAAGATCGCACTACATTGAAGTAAATGGAAATCTCCACCTACGGAGATTTCCGTTTACATTTTCAATGTTTTGCACTTTCGGTGTACTCGTGTTGAGAATATCGTATTCAATATTCTCGGACTTCGAGCACATAAAGTAGACCCGTTATAAACTATGCCTGAATAATTGGGCTTTGCAAGTATTGGGTTAATTAAACAGTCTTACTGTCAATAGTTTGCATTTTTCAACATGGATTTAACTACTATTTTGAAGGGGCTGTCAGCAGACAAAGCAGATATTCAAGCATTTGGGATTGGGAATATACATAATACAATTGATCAGAGTCTAGTCCAGATGTATCATATGTCTCTTCTTTTGACCAGCTCAGCAAACACATGAAAAATCTTAGATCATGTGTTTGGCATTTAAGGTTTTTTAAAGCCTATTTGGAGAAAGAGATCACCCCAACGGGTTTGAGAATTCATATAAAACCTTTAGTCGGCCAACTTGATGACACATTACTTACATCTTGGGCTGAAATTCAGCAAAAAGCATCCTTACAGTTTGTTAAAACCTTACATGGGTTTTATGAACATAGAATAGATACATATATACCTGAGGTTACTCAAATTTGTGAAAAGGCTAAATCTTTTGAGAGTTCACCAACCTATAAACAATGCTTTGATAAATTAAGGGAAGAGTTGCTCCAGTGTGAACAAGATTTAAAAGATAGGAAAATTCGTAAGTTCCACCGGGATTCGAGGGACTATCAATGGGGGAAGCCCTTTGAATATATCAAAAGTACTAAAAATGTTAGGTTTGCCCAAAAGGAGTCATTACCAATGGGTCAAAAGAGGAAAATAAATAAGTCCATTTTGAAAAAATCTATTAGTGACTCTTCTGGTGAGGATTCTTCCTCTTATACTGATACAGAAACTGACAGACAGCAGACATCACCAACCAGTAAGAAGTCTTGTAATGTTGAACAAGATAGACCATCACATAATTTTGATTCAGTCCCTTTATCTATAACAAAAGGGGGGGGGGCAGGAAACACAAATCTAAAAACAAGCATAGATGGCTCTTTAGAAGCAATGATGAATTTTCTGAAACCCAGATAACGCATACCAATAATGTTATTAATATCTCATCAGCTGTTTTGTCCGAATCTGATTATGTGATACTTAATAAAGATTTAAACTTTATCCCTGAGTTTTTTGTTTCTGAAGATATCTTTGTTGAGGATCTGTATGCATTCTGTAGATTGCTTAACCTTAAATTACATTTTCAGGACACTGAATGGGGCAATGAACATTATGATTGTAGTAGCTACCTTCAAGTTTAATAAGTCAACCTTTGTCCCACCTATGAATAAAAATGTGGAGGTATTTCAAAAATGTATACTAAAATAATTACATTTTGGTTTGAATCATCAAAAACACATTTTTCCTTCAAATTTGTCATCAGGGAAGTGGATGCTTCAGTAAGGTTAAAGAATAACAAGAATATTGTTATTATTCAAGCAGATAAAGGTGGAGCAACGGTTGTAATGAATAAATCTATGTATGTTGAGGAAGCTGACAGTCAGCTACAAGATGTGAGATTTTATACTTTTATGCCCTATGATCCTACAGTTAGGTTTAAAAATGAAATAGATACTTTTTTGGAGTCTGCAGTTAGTGAAGGCATAATAGATAAACGCACAATGTTTCATTTAAAAGTTAAGAATCCATCATCACAATATTTTTATCTCCTTCCAAAAATTCACAAAGATATTAATAAACCCCCAGGGAGACCAATCGTTTCTGGAAAAGGCTCCCTTACTGAACCTTTGTCTGCTTACCTTACTATGCATTAAAGCTTTCATTATCCAGAGTTAGAGCTAGGATACAGGACACAACAGAATTTTTTAATATTGTCGCTGATACCCAATTGGAACCTAGTTGGTTGATGGTACACTGGACGTTACATCCCTTTACACCAGTATCCCACATTGTGCGGGTCTATATGCCCTGGAATATTGGCTAAATAGAATGCCTTTATATAGCTCAGGTTTCAATACTTTCCTTGTATGTTTGGCAGAGCATGTCTTGTCTAAAAATGTATTCTACTTTAACACCAAATGTTATCTGCAGTTGAAAGGTACAGCTATGGATGCATCCTTTGCAGCCATATATGCTGACCTTTTCATGGGTTATCTTGAAGAGATTATTATATATGACAGCAATCATAACATTTTTCTTGGGGAAACAGATATTTGGCGAAGGTTTTTGGATGACTGCTGGGTAGTGTGGAAGTCAGATGTTGTATATTTACAGGAATTTGTCCAGTATTTGAATGACAATAAATGGGGTATAAGGTTTACAATTAATTATTATGTTACGTCCATTTCTTTTTTGGATGTAACCATATCTAAACAACCTGATGGCACTTTGTCTAGTTCACTATACAGGAAACCCCATCATTCAAATACATTATTACACGCCTCCAGCTGTCATCCGAAACACATTGTTGCCAATATCCCCAAGTCACGATTTATGAGGATACACAGAATTTGCTCTAACACCAAAGATTACAAACATTTTGATCAAGATGTAGTTAACTGCTTTAGGGAATGTGGATATTCTATGTCTAAGGTTATGCAGACCAGTAAGGAGGTTCAACAACTTTCCAGAAATTATTTACTCACATATAAGAAACATTGATCTCAGAGGGACAATAAAATTAGGTTTATTGCTACTTATGGTAGAAATACTCATGATTTTTTGTATATAGTGCAACAGCACTGGGATATTCTTTTGGTTGATGATAAATTATGTGATTTATTAGGGAACAAATGCTTATTTTCTTTTCATAGAGGTAAAACTTTGGGGAGCCATTTTAGTTACTACAAACATTTCATGCCCATGGAACGTTCTATACAGGCTACACTGGATGGGACACAAGTTGTGGGGTGTTACCCTTGTGGAAACTGTTCTTTCTGCAAATACATTTTTTAGACCAAAGAGTTTTCAAGTAAAAACACTTCTAAAGTTTTTTCTATTAATGTTTTTGGTAACTGCAATAGTGATTGAGCTATCTACCTTGCAGCCTGTTCATGTTCAGTTTTTTATGTTGGTGAAACCTCTACACCTTTTAAATTTCATATTTCGGAACATCTTAGTAACATCAGGAATAAATATTTCACCAATGCTTTATATAAATAAACACACTATTTCTCATAAGACAGCAACTTTTAAATGTATTATTATTGACAGAATTATGGGACATAGGTCCTTGAAAAAAGGTTGGGATAAATTGTTAAATAAAAAAGAAAAATCATGGATTGTGAAACTGGGAGGATTATTTCCACCTGGCTTAAATGAACATTTATAATTGCTTAATTAATGATTAATTGTTCTGTTATGGTTTTGTATATAATGTTGTGGTTGAACTGACTGAGTTATACATTGAAAAAGGCCATTGGGCCTAAACCGGTCTGTTTTTTGTGTTAATACACATAAAAGGTGTTTTTTCTCCAGTTGGGTGCTGGCTTTTTGTTCTTGCAGAATACTGTCTGTCACAGTGAGCATTTCACAGACTTTTGCATTGCACAGAAACACATAGTGTTTATGGTGAAATAAGCTGTCCACATAATCATCTCCATAAGTGGGCCCAAGCATGATTATGAACATGTGCATATCAATATCTCTCAGATGGCAAACAGACCTAGGAGTGACAATTTTCCCCAACAGGAAAATTAAATTATAATAGATATGACAACATGGACAGAGACTCATTGGATGGCCAGAAGATATAGATAGTATGGAGGAATGAATTGTGGGTTGACATCACCAACTGATTAATGTAGTTAAAGGTCACAATAGATCCTGTAAGATCTGTCACTGATACTGCCTTGACATGATCCTCTGTGCAGCATATAGGTTATGATGGTATGACAACATGCACACACTTCTGCTGCTGGCGCATCTGCTATGGACCCAGCAGTCATGACCAGACACTCAAGTCACAGTCATGGTCCTTCACTTCCTCATGCTGGCATCACCCCATCAGTCCCCTAATGTGGGCCAAGTGTTTCCATATGTGGTAGGGGCAGACCAGACTACAGTGTGAGCTATCAGAGTGGGCACCCTAGACTGCATTAGAGAAGCACAGACAGTTAATCCACTCTGTCCAGTAGTGTCATTCTAACCCCATGGTGATGAGGTTTGCTGTGCAAAAAACTGACATCTTTCTGTTTTTGATGACAAGTTTAATGCAATGGGAGTTTGACTGTTTTAATAAATATAACTGACTCTATTTATTACTTTATCCACACTTTACAGTGATATATTTGGCTTGTGTTATTAACAACAGTTCTGCATTATGTCCTGAGTTG
The DNA here is from genome assembly GCF_019279795.1 of Protopterus annectens. NCBI lineage: Eukaryota > Metazoa > Chordata > Ceratodontiformes > Protopteridae > Protopterus > Protopterus annectens. Next base: position 454,175,111 of record NC_056733.1, on the reverse strand, counting down.
TTTACCCATTTGCATCTTTTTATAATGGACAGATAGACATGTGTTGCACTGATGTGTGTCCCTTATTTTGTCTTGCTGATCCCTTATTTTGTGCCATACACAGATGCACCAGTATGATTTTGTATGCATACCTGTGTCAGTTGTGCCCCGAGTTGATGATCCCCTGTGATGATAAATATGCATATGTTCATACTGTTATATGTTATGATTATGTGGTTATGTCTGTTGCTCATTGTGTACATCTACTGGGTAATTGCCATTAGATACAATCTGTGCAGGTGTGGCAACACCTGAATATTAATGTTTAATCTGTATACTTCTGTGCATGTGGCTTCTCATGGCTCAAAGTTGTTTGTCATATACTGCCATGTTGCCTAGGCCTGCACTTGTGGTCACATCCTTGTTTGCCCACACCTATGTTCTGCACCCAATGTCCTCCTGCTCCTTCTCTGATACCAGTGGGATGTCATTTTCAAACATCTGGAGTTCTTGGAGCAGTTCATCCACACCTGCAGCTGGAAGCCCACCATGTGCTCTACTTAACATGTTGTGTAGCATGGCTCACACTGTTACCATCTTTAATGCATTCTGAGTTGTGTACTGCACTGCCCCCACAGATGTGTTCATACATCTGACCCTAGCTTTCAGTACATTGAACATATGCTCTATAGTATTTCTTGCTGTTGTGTGTAGTCTATTGTATGCCTCCTCTGCAGGGTTTGATGGTTCACTGTATGGGGTCATTAGCCATGACTCCAGTGGATAACTAAAGTCACCTGTTATGAGGAGTAAACACACATGTTGTCAGCATGGATATTGCTGGGAGTGAAGTCCTTAGCTTACATTCTAACTGTTTTCTAGTACTTACCCAGTAGTAGTACCTCAGGTATTTCACTTTGCTATAATGTGGCCCTCAAATCATGTTCCCTCCATATGGCAGCATCACAGAAACTTCCAGGGTGCATTGCCATGAGGTTTGTTATGTTTCCATCTGATGCACACACAAACCGGTACTTCAGGGATGGCCAGCCCTTTCTGCTTATATATCTATCTGATTCAGGATGTACTGAGGTCTTGATAGGAATGTGTGTGCAATCTATTGCACTGAGTACATGTGGGAAGTTTGTGATGTTATAGAACTGGTGCATTACAGTACTCCACTTCATGGGGGTGGATGACAAGTGTATGTAGTCATCCACATTGCTGTACATTCCTGATAGTAATTTTGCCAGGATACAACTAGCAACTGTCTGTGACACTCCCACAGCATCCACAATGTGTCTTTGGAATATCCCAGATGCAAGGACATCCAGGCTGAGACATACTTTGCTTTCAAGCGGGGATGTTTTTTTTTTGCAAGGTCTGCACAGACATGTGTCGGGCATTCATGTTGCAGACAGCCTGCACCAGCTGTCTGTCTAGGTGGTACCTGACAATTATTTGTTGATCTGACTACAAGTTTAGTTATGGCCCTGCTCTCACTCTACCTGGTTGCCTTCTAGGGCACACAGCCACAACTTCATCCATGGTTTGTATTACTGCAGCTTGATACAGTTCATTCACTGCAGGTTGCATTTTTTTCATGGTATTCTAATGGAATACGATGGAATCCATAGTAGTAGCGTCTGTTCCTTGTGATGCCATATAACATATGCAGAGGATTTTGGAAACAGTTGGCATTGCAGTTTGTTACATTTAAGTTCCATTGGGCACTCATGATGTGTTTTGAAATGTTGGTGGAATCCATAATTATCCTATGCTTAATAGCTGAGTACTCAGACTGCTTTAAGTGTGTCTTCTGAAATCATGTCTGCAGCTGGTGTGCTGAAGTCTTTCTTCTGTGTGTTGTGCTGTCCACAAATAGCTTTTGGTATCTGGCTCGGTATGTTGGTATATTTATTTCTTTGGTTTTTGAACTGTTGTGTCCAGCTGGGCAGTTCTGACTTACAGCTGGGACTGAGAGAGATACACTCCAATATTACAGTATAGAAACAAAATAGAAAATAGTTGTATTTAATACTACAGATGATGCTCAGATTTCGGTTAAATACAATAAGTGCATGCTTCAAACATGGAGAGGAAAAGAATTCAGACTCGATAATGCACTGTCTTGATTTGTACAAGAGTAGCGGCTAAAGGTTCTGATAAGACATGCCAATTCCTAGAACAAAATCTACTGAATTAAGTCTCATGGCATTTGAAGTATCCCTTAAAAGCACAGAGGAAAGAATATAGTTTTGCTCTGAAATGATAAAACACCATTGTCAACATATGTAGTAGGATGTATGCATACGGAGCAGTAAAAAATAATATATGTAATGAGAATAACCTATCATAAATCTGACCATGATTTAAAAATGGGATGGTATGGAGTCCAAAGGAGATGACTTAGTGTGTAACAAAACATTTATCGCTAGTAATGTTTCAGTGTGGTTAGGTAGTTGACCATCTTTAGTGATGTGTCTGGTGAGGTTCAGGATCCAACAAATCACCCACAAACTCAAGTCGTTAGACCACTAAGTCATGGTACATGAGGGTGTAAATGACATGAGATGTACATCCTTGTATTATATGAAGAGAGACATTATGGAGCACTCGGACTTTGTGTCTCAGGCTGGTATGTGCCAGGCATTGAGCTGGATTCTACTTTCCACAAAGATGATGTCACAATATGAACAAAACATGATTGACTTCAATAATTGGTTTAGTTTCTGGTAGCATACAAAGACGGCACAGTATTTGTCAACCTGGAAGGATATGATCAACAGAACATGCTGCTTTGCACAAGGATTGTCTACACCAATGCCCTCTAGGCTTTCGAATATTGAATAAACATTGTCCTTCCTCATAGTTCCTTTTTTGGGCAATGCCAAATTGACAAATCTTCTGATGTAGAAAATCCACCCCAAGGGAATCTAATGGTATAACTGCTCAATTCCAGGAGCCTAAACAAGAAAATCCTTTCTGGCTCTCTTCATTGTAGAGAATGTGGATATCTGTGCAGTTGCTGAGACTCAGTTTAAAGCCAAGACAGCACCACAGCAGAGCAGAGCTACAATGCCTTCCTCACATTTAGGCCAGCTACTGCTAAGGCAGTGACCAAATGTGGAGGTGTCTCAAGCTATATCTATAACAAACTCAACTCGACTAGCCAAAAAGGATGACTTGCTTGAGCTTCTCCTTGTCCAGATATCCATAGACAAAGTCCCATATCATATTAATGCAAGTTATGGGTCACCCTTTATGACCTAAGAAACCCATAACTCATAATTGGACTTCCTGGATGCTCTCACCATTCAGTCCAATACCATATTCATAGGGTATTTCAACTATCCCACTAAAAACTGGGATATTTACACAACCCCAGACTTACAGCCCCAGAGATTTCTGGACTTTGTAAACACAAACATCTTGGACCAGAGTGTCCATACTCCCATGTGGAGTGCAAGCATATTCAGCCTAGTACTCATAAACATGTAAAAATGATGTAGCCCCCCACCTCCCGCCCCATCAGTGTAGTGTCCACTCTGGAAAGGTCAAACCACAAAGCTTTCATATTCGTAATAAAAATCAGTTCTTTGACCCTGCCATGAACTATTCTAAGGCAAACTTCTTCCTACTAAGTGATAACCTGTCAAAGATTTAAGACCCTCTAAACTCTGAGAACCCAACTGCTTAAGCAGAATTATTCACAGAAACACTATACAATCATGTGAATAAATGCACAGAAACACCAGTGCCTACCAAAAATTAGACTAGAAATAACTCAAAACATCAAACCACCTTGGTGGAATCAAAACATAAACAAGTTGCACAACAAAAGAAAAACGTAATAGCCAAGATTAAGAAGTGATACATCCAGCTTGATAAAAATGCTGTCATCAATCTAAACTAACAACTGATAGGGCAAATTAAGCAAATCTGAAGTAATGATAGCATCCCTGGCAAATGACAACCATAAGGCTTTCTTTAGCTATGTCTAAAACATCAATGGCAGAGCACAATAGTGTGCAGAACTAATTTTAAGTGGAGATATCTACATGGATCCAGTAAACAGATCAAAATCTGTTGGCTAACAAATTCAGTTACAATTTTACCCACCACCGCTCCTGGACATCCCAGAGGAAATATTATCAAATATCAGACCCCATCCCAACTACCACTAGATAGCTGGTCTTAGATGTGCTGTTTAAGGCCAAAAACATTGCATCAATGGGCCATGATAATATTCCAGGATGCCTTCTAAATAGCCTAAATCATGACCTAACAGAACCACTGGAGTCAGTTAGCCACAGCTTCCATACAGGGTTTGTACCACACAAATGGAGAACTGCAACATTCATGCCTCTTCCCAAGGGAGGGGTATCAATGGACCCCAGGAACTAGAGACCCATAAGTCTGACAAGTCTCATGTGCAAAGCCTTTGAAAGAATTATCATGTACAATAATTAATAAGGTCGTAGAAAACCTTGAAACACTGGAACCAACTTAGTTTGGTTTCATCAAGGGCAGGTCATGCC